>NC_065921.1:56645680-56817721 GCF_024586455.1 Bactrocera neohumeralis
ATGTTATAAACGTTATATTTTATATTTATTGCTGACTTTAAGTTGTACCCGATGTCGATAGGGTAAAATTTTTTTTTCATTGAGTTATAAAATTAATAAGAAAAAAAGAATTTTTCCAAAAATAGTCAAATTTCAACCGTTAATATCTTTTAAACGGTTGGGTTTACGAAAAAATCATAGGAGACCATATTTTAGAGCATTCAATTTCCTACAAAACCTAATTAACAAAATATTTTTTCAAGTAGTTGGAAGCGAGATATAAATTTTTCTATCTGATAATAAGAAAAAATAGAAAACCGTTAGGCGGAGGACCTTTCCGTTACAATTAAAAACTCATATTTGGAGAGGCTTTCTTAGAGGTGTCTAGGAACCTATTTTTGCGAGTACCAATTGAAAAAAAAAAAAAAAAATTTTTTGAATCACCCTAATATATACGCATATATGTATGTTTGTTCGCGGTACGAAGAAACGACGAAAAGAGAATTAACCGACGGTGATTTTCGTTTTGTTAATAATATATACTGCGCCGCATATACATATGTATGTATGTATATACTTTTGCAGTGAGAAGAGGCCGCGAAAAAGAGCGTTAAATGATATGATTTTAGAATGTATGTATGTATGTACTATGTGTACATATATATTTGAAATTGAATGTGGTTAAACTAGCGAAAGTGCAAGTTATGCTCTTTCTTTGCTATAGAAATATGCGTGAAATATATATAAGTATGTATGTATGTGTGGTATAAAATTTAATTCGCACATATGCCTTTTTTTTTTTTTTGTGTGATTGCCGTAGTTTATTTTAAGCAATCCTGCTTATACTTGATTAAGTATAAGGGGTCTTGCTGGAAATTTCGCAAGTAAATTCTTGAATTTTTACCTATATATTTTTTTTTTCTTTTTTTTTTTCGGGATTGGTTTGTGTTATGACACAACGGTACGCATTTACCGGCAATCACTAATCCGTTATACACAGTACCAAACTGCTTTGTTAGCGGTTTTCGGTATTAACCGGAAAATAAACCGAACACCGAAAACAGTTTGGTAACGGTTTCCACTTATTTTTCGACCGGGATTTTGATCTGAACCGTAAACTTTATATTTTAGTATGTTTCAGATTTTAAACCATACATATGAATATGATATATAAAAATGAAAGGAGCCGATACTACTCACTTTGATTTCCGCCAGGGGCTTCTGGGGATAATATGAGTGTATTTGCCTGTGCCTACGCTTGTGCCTGTGCTTGTGGAGTGCTTCTTTCTCCTATCCTTGTGTTGTTTGCTGCTGCGGTGATTCTCTGGTGGCTTTATGGTTTTTCCTATTATTTTTCTATTATTATTATTTTTTCTTTTTTTTTGTTTTTCTTTTCTTTTCACCTCACTGATTTAGAACCTTTTTTTTTTTCTTTTTTGTTCTTGTGTTTTATGTGTGCTTTGTTTTCCGTCACTTCAATCACCGCTTTACCACTTCTCACTTATATGTATGTATGTATATATTGCATGTGTATATATAAACCACCATAATCGTCTTTCTTTTTTTTTTTTTTTTCCTGGTCACTGCACGTTTTTTCACTTATCTTTTCAGTGTATGTATATACATTTGGTTTTTCCGTTTCTGCCAAATTTTGTCACCAACTCTCCTTTTTTTTTGGTTTTTTTTCCCAAACTTTTTACATACACATGTATGTATATGTTATTTCCACACTGCACTATTGACACTTTGTTCTTTTTTTGTTTTTTTTTTTTCAACGGGCTTTTCACTTTTTGCTTTAACTGTTTTAAACCGTTGCTGTTCACCGTCACCACCGTTGTTCTTCCACAAAATTTTTTTTTTTTCTTTTTCCAACGGGTATTTAACTTTTTTGTTTCAACTGTTTGAACTCCAATTTTTTTTTGTTTTCTTTTCACCAAACTTTTTTTTTTTTTGTTTTTTGTTCGTTTTTAGTTACCGCGTTACCGCGTCACCGTGACCGATTTTTATTATTTTATTTTATATATATTTTTTTTTTGTGTTTTTGTTACCACTACTGCCGTCCGGTACGGCTTCGAAGGACCATGAATAATTCGTTGTTACCCGTGAAAATAAATCGCAAACTCACCCGTTGTTTTAATGACGACTGCGTTGACCCGTATAGCTAGTTGGCTGTTGATGCGTATATGCGCACGGATTGATCGAGAAGAAGGCTGGCGCCGTCCGCCAGTCCCTTTTGTTGATTGTGTTTGGTGTCCTCGTGTGTGGTGTGAAAGGTGTGGTGTAGATGATGATGAGTTGGTGTGTGTGGGATGAATATGGTGTAGATGTGTGGAATATGATGTGTGGATGATGTAGATGGTGTAGTCGTGTTAGAATTAGAGGGGGGCGCAGAAGCTCATTTAACCAAATTTCGTTTTGCTTTTCGTTTATATTTTATTCCATTTTGACAGCGAAAAATGTGTACAAAACACACCTCTCACACAGAGAACATAAACAAATTCTTTATGTTCTTGTCTCACATGCCCAAGAATATAAAGAGACATAAATACTTATATGTATGCACGCTACTTATGATGCTCCCAACAACAGCATTGTGAAATTTTCATGCTTAAATTTTTCTTTCAACTTGGGATCATGAGGGCAGTCTTCCGAGGACTAACTAATTAACCTTCTCCACTTTGTTTGAGCTGTCATAAAGGTAAAACGGCCGTGCTTTTTCAAAAACACACAATTTTATATTTAGGCGTAAAATCACTTTTCTGGTAGCACACTTTTAACAATCCATATTGAGTTGCGTTATAGCATTTATATCATATTTTTAAGCTAATTAACCAATTCAGTGTTATCGGTGTGGTCAGTAGGGTAATCTTTTTCAAATTTTTTTTTTTGCATTTTCTGTTCCCTTATATTTAGAACTAATGTAGAAACTCACTTTACCATTGGAAGGTTTCGAAAAAGGTCTAAAAATAACAATAAGGGGCATGCCAGTTTTTCAATGTTTATGTCCATTTTGTAAGCTTTTTCTGCACTTCAAATTTCAAACGCGTTTTTCTCAAAATACACTTTTTTAAACTGGCGGACATGATTCCGGTCGAACTACTCAACAGATTTGCTTAAGTTTTTTTTAATGTTCACAAAACGCCTGGCTATCGTGCCGGTATTTATTGACAATGTTATGACAAAATTTATGTAAAAAACATGGGGAAAATTAAAAAAAAAAAGTTAATTACTTTTTTATTTATCAACATTTTTTAATGATTCTAGTATGGACGATAACCCTACACGTACTTTTTAAGAATAATTTGGGTTGTTGTGTGTCAGGTGATCCAAATATGAGAAATCGCATCCGCCAGTGAAAAAACGCATCTCATTCACCCAGCCATTTCTCCGACAGATGTCATCAAAAAATTCCGAAAAAATTTGTTTATACACTCCACGGTATACCTCATGATATATGAAAAAAGTTCTAGTGTAGAATAAAAAAACAAAAAACAGGACAGATTACCCTACTGACCCCTTAAATATTTCTCTATATATTTTCTTGTAACTTGTTCATACATATTAAGCAATCGATACCGAGTCGCGTAAAACATTATCTCCACTTATTCAAGCAAATTAACGTTATTAGAGTTGTCAATTGGAAAAATTCTTTCTTACTTAGGTGTAAAATCGATTTTATAGTACATTCTCATTTAGCAATCGATACCAAGTTGCGTAAAAACATGAAATTCACATATTCAAGCTAATTAAGCTTCTTTTTGTGATCGGAGTTATATTAAAGCAATAACGGGTGTTCGTTTTGAAAAATATTATATTTAGGTGCAAAATCGATTTTCTAATATATGCACATTTAGTAATTCATAACAAGTTGCGTGAAAACATTAATTTCACATATTCAAACTCATTAACGTTATTTGAGTTATCAAAAAGCTATAACGGCAGTACATTTGGAAAATTTTTTTTTGGATGGTTAAGGTATCATTACAATTCATGTGTGAAAGTAGATATCTTCCGAGTTAGTTTAGTTTAATATTACCGATTTTAAGTCTCATAAAAACACGTTGCTGGTGTTTTGTCTTAAAATTCGATTTGCTGCCATGTTGTTGATATAACTGATGCATTGTTTTATAATGAGTATTAATTTTATTCATAATTTGAAACACGTTTTTTAATGAATTTTTCGAGCCACCTTTTATATTTTTTTCGGCGTAGTTGTTGATTAAAAAAGTTAGATGATTAAGTGCATATTTGCAAATTGATTGGCGTTTTCGTTACCGGTAATGTTTACATGGGTTGGCGTATATACAATTTTTATGTTTTTCCTCATATGAGAATCTCTTTGACCTTACGTGTGAGAATATCGCTAATATTCGCCGATTTTAAAGCGTTTATTGATGTGAGACTGTCGGTGCATATTATCAGCCAATTTACCTTCTTTATGTTATAAATCCATAACGGCAGTGCATTTGGACAAATTCCACAATCTTATATAAAGGCGTAAAACCGATTTTCTAGTATAAACACACTTAGTAATAGATATTGAGTTGCGTTATAATATTCGTATCACATATCCAAGCTAGTTGCACTTCTTCATGTTATAGGAATTGTCATAAAGCCCACAGTACATTTTGAAAAATTCCACGACCTTATATTTAGATTTAAGTCGGGTTTCTTGTAACTTTTATATACGAGTACACACATTTAGCTTTCGATACCAAGTTGCGTGAACAAATTCACTTCACATATTCAGGCGAATTGACCTTCTTCACTTTGTTGGATCTGTCATAAAGTTAAAACAGCAGTCTTTTTTGAAAAAATCACAATTTTATATTTAGGTGTAAAAACACTTTTCTAGTAGTATACTTTTAGCATTCCATATTGAGTTGCGTTATAACATTTATATCACATATTCAAGCTAATTAAACTATTTCATGTTATGGGAGTGGTTGTATCCTCACATATTCAAACTAATTAGCGTTTTTTATGGTATTGTAAAGCCACAACAACAGTGCATACACATTAAGCAACCAATATCGAGTCGCGTAAAACATTATTTTCACTTATTAATGTTAATTAGAGTTCTTTACGTTTCTAGAGTTGTCATAAGCTATAACGGTAGTGCATTTGGAAAAATTCCACAAATTTATATTTAAGTGTACAGTATATGCACATTTCAATTAATATCGAGTTATGTGAAAACATGACCTTCACATATTCAAGATAATTAAGCTTCTTCTTGTTATCGGAGTGGTCATAAATGTTGTTATATGTGAGCGTAAAATTGATTTTTAGTATATACTTATTTCGCAAACGATACCGAGTTGCATGAAAACATTAACTTCACATAATGAAGCCAATTAACCTTCATCATGTTATTGGAATTGTCGCAAAGTCATTACGGCAATACATTTGGAAAAATTTCATAATCTTAGATTTATGTTTAAAGTCGATTTTCTGGTAACAATCGATCTTGAATAGCGTACAAGCACCGTCTTCATGTTATTGGAATTGTCGCAAAGCCATACCAGCAATGCATTTGGGAAAATTTCACAATTTTATATTCATGTTCGATGTCGATTTTCTTCTAACTTGTATATACACATTTATGAATCGATATGGAGTTGCGTAAAAAAAGTAATTGCACATATTCAAACCAATTAACTTTCTTCACTTTATTGGAGCTGTCATAAAGGGAACACGTAGGTTTAACATATTCAAGCAAATTAAGCTTCTTCACGTAATTTGAGTTGTTATAAAGTTATAACAACATTTGGAAAAATTACGTGAACATATTAATTTCACATATTCAAGCCAAGTAACCTTCTTTGTTTTGTGGGAGTTGTCTCAAAGCTATAACGGTTTACAGTCGATTTTCTTGTGACTTGTAAATACACATTAAGCAATCGAACTCGAATCTCGTACAAGCATAAACTTCACACATTCAAGCTAATTAACATTATTTACATAATTGGAGTTGTCATAAAGTTATAACAGCATTTGGAAAATTTTAAAATTTTGTATTTAGTTTTAAGGTCGATTTCCTTGCAACTTGTATATACACATTAAGTAATCAATATCGAGTTACGTGAAAGCATTAACTTTATATATTGAAGCTAATTAACTTTCTTCATGTTATCGGAGTTCTCGCAAAGCCATAACGGCAATGAATGTGGAAAAATCGCATAATCTTATGTCCATGTTCAAAGTCGTTTTTCTTGTAAATTGTACATACACATTAAGCAATCGATATCGAATTGCTTGAAAACATTAACTTCACGAAGCTAATAAACTTGTTCATGTTATTGACATCCGTGAACACATAAGCTGCACATATTCATGCTTATTAACCTTCCTTATGTTATTGTCATAAAGCAGTATAGGCAGAGAATTTGGAAAAATTCCACAATGTTATATTTAGGTGTAAAATCGAATTTCTAGTATATAATCATTTTACAATCGATATCGAGTTAACTAAAGACATTAATTTTACGTATTCAAGCTTATAAACCTCATTTATGTTATTGGAGTCGTCATAAATTATTAACGTCTGTGCATTTGAAGAAGTTATTGGAAACGTCATAAAATTATAACATCTAACAATCTATCTATCTTATATATAAAAATGAAACCGTTTTCGTTGTCACGGCATCACGCGTGAATGGCTTAACCGATTTGGCTGATTGTTTTTTTGTTGTATTTGTTATTATTAGGAGCAGGTTCTTATGTAAGAAAAAATTACGAAAGTTGCCGGAAAACCCCTAAAAACAGCCCTTTTCTTTTTCCCATACAAACGTTTTATTTTGTATATACATACATACATATGTACATATGTAAGTAAAAATGATTGTTTGTTTGTTAGTAACGCTAACGCACGAGAACGGCGGAACCAATCTTCATGAAATCTGAGGTTGTTCGCTGTGGATCTGGAAAGGGTTAGATATAAAACAAAAACCATATACTTTTCATAAGGAAATGGTGAAAAATTGGAAATTTCCAAAAACATGACTTTTCATACAATCCGTTTTTGTTTTGTTTTTCAATATTTTGTTCTGTAAATTATTTGAATCTTTCAATTTCGGTCGCTTGCTTTTTTATTCCGGCTATTTAAAAGAAAAATTATTGAAAATTGTTCAGTGAAAACTTTATGTGTGTTTAAAACGAAGTGATCAATTACAGATTGAAATTTGTTACGAGGCAACGAAGACTAATATCGGTCGGCGTTCTTTTTGCCATCAACGTATCAACATGAACTACATACATGAGACTCCCAGGATTCGATGACATATGTGTGGAATTATGGATCGCTGTCAATCAGCAAGCGATCATCACGATAATACAGCAAGATTTTTCAAACAACAGCTACGATATTTGATGGACTTTATCTTGAAGCAACGTATGTATATTTTTTTTCTTTTTCGTTGGAGTGTTTTTTTACGTGGCGGGTCCCAAACCCAGCGCACAACCCTATGTAAGGGATGTTTCGCCTTCTCATTAGCTCGCCTTCGAACGGATGTTCTTAGGCTACCCAGAGGATACTTGGTCAAAGACCGGAAGTAGTGAGCTGCTTGAGCCATGTGTAAAAGAATCGTTTCTGGCCACTCCCAAGTGAATGGCGATCAGAGAACTTTCCTCACTTGCGTGAACTTCTACACATGACTCCATCCTAAGTGTGCTATGCCCAATCCATAAAAAAGAAGACCCCACAATCTGCGCCAACTACCGTGGGATTAGCCTCCTCAACATCGCATATAAGGTTCTATCGAGCGTATTGTGTAAAAGATTAAAGCCCACCGTCAACAAACTGATTGGACCTTATCAGTGTGGCTTCAGACCTGGAAAATCAACAACTGACCAGATATTCACCATGCGCCAAATCTTTGAAAAGACCCGTGAAAGAAGAATCGACACACACCACCTCTTCGTCGATTTCAAAGCTGCTTTCGACAGCACGAAAAGATGCTGCTTTTATGCCGCGATGTCTGAATTTGGTATCCCCGCGAAACTAATACGGCTGTGTAAACTGACGTTGAGTAACACCAAAAGCTCCGTCAGGATCAGGAAGGACCTCTCCGAGCCGTTCGATACCAAACGAGGTTTCAGACAAGGCGATTCCCTATAGTGCGACTTCTTCAATCTGCTCCTGGAGAAAATAGTTCGAGCTGCAGAACTAAATAGAGAAGGTACCATCTTCTAGAAGAGTGTACAGCTGCTGGCGTATGCCGATGATATTGATATCATCGTCCTCAACACCCGCGCCGTTAGTTCTGCTTTCTCCAGGCTGGACAAGGAAGCACAGAAAATGGGTCTGGCAGTGAACGAGGGCAAGACGAAATATCTCCTGTCATCAAACAAACAGTCGTCGCACTCGCGACTTTGCTCTCACGTCACTGTTGACAGTCAGTTCTACTTCGGACTGAGTAGGCAATTGAAAAGTAAAGTCCTCTCTCGACGTACAAAAGCTAAACTCTACAAGTCCCTCATAATTCCCGTCCTGCTATATGGTGCAGAGGCTTGGGCGATAACAGCAACCGATGAGTCGACGTTACGAGTTTTCGAGAGAAAAATTCTGCGAAAGATTTATGGTCCTTTGCGCATTGGCCACGGCGAAGATCGCATTCGATGGAACGATGAGCTGTACGAGATATACGACGACATTGACATAGTTCAGCGAATTAAAAGACAGTGGCTACGCTGGCTAGGTCATGTTGTCCGGATGGATGAAAACACTCCAGCTCTGAAAGTATTCGACGCAATGCCCGGCGGGGGAAGCAGATGAAGAGGAAGACCTCCACTCCGTTGGAAGGACCAAGTGGAGAAGGACCTGGCTTCGCTTGGAATATCCAATTGGCGCCACGTAGCGAAAAGAAGAAACGACTGGCGCGCTGTTGTTAACTCGGCTATAATCGAGTAAACGGTGTCTACGCCAATTAAGAAGAAGAAGAACGTATGTATATACAAGTATGGTGCATTCAGATGCTGGATGTACTCTGTTGAGTTGCAAAAACGAGGTTTGCCGCACGCACACATTCTTCTTTGAATGGTGGATGGTGGTTACACCAGATCAAATTGATGAAATCATTTCTGTGGAAATTCCTCATGCAGAGAGAGATCCATTATTCTACGAAGTGATGAAAACCAATATGGTGCATCCTTGCGGACACCACAATCCCACTTGCAATAAATGCACGAAATACTATCCACGTGGTTTTCTTTCGGAAACGCAAACTGGAAATGATGGATATCCACTCTATCGTTGTAGCTCATCAGTCGACAATGGCATGACATTTACCATTCAACTTAGAGTAGTGAATATCGAAGTCGACAACATATGGATCGTACCATATTCGCCACTATTGTCTAATTCACATGCAAAACTCATGCCAATGTTTGATATTGTAGTTTGGTGAAATTGAATTTTCCGACAGTTCCACCTCCTTTTTGTCAATT
Organism: Bactrocera neohumeralis; assembly: GCF_024586455.1. Classification (NCBI taxonomy): domain Eukaryota; kingdom Metazoa; phylum Arthropoda; class Insecta; order Diptera; family Tephritidae; genus Bactrocera; species Bactrocera neohumeralis. The sequence continues at coordinate 56,655,107 of NC_065921.1, forward strand.
CACTTCAACGAAATATGAACTCATCACGAATGTTTATGCCAAATTGGCCAAATTATCGTAACTACGATTGCATGGGTTTTCCCGAGTTCCCGAGTTCCCCATCTTCTCTGTACATTTACGCACCGGAATAGAAACCAAAAAATGTTGCTTATCAAACTGCGTGACATTGAAAAAAATTTAGAAAAATCGAAAATAAATGATTTTTAACACAACGTAAATTCAACTTTTTTTCATTTCAAAACACATAATTTCACGCAGGACAACGAATGCGTTGTTACGGCATCACGCGTGAATGGCTGAACCGATTTGGCTGACTTTTGTTTGTAGTTTTCTAATAAATACTATGTACACGGTTCTTATGAAAAAAAATATTAAGAAAATCTCTCAGAAAGATTGAAAAATATACATTTCATTTTGCATATTTAAAAAAACGCGCGTAACAAATGTAAACGTTATTCAATTTAAATGTCAACGTCATTCAATTAAAAAAAAATTGTGGTAATCTGTTTTCATGTAAATTTTATTAAGTTTTTGATAAAGTTCGTTTTGTTTTAAAGCTAAGAAGTTTTTTGTTTGCTAATAAGTGTTTATTAATCACGGTAAGTTAAATTCACCTTATATCGATTTTTGGTAACTTTTGCTGACTACACAATATTACAATTTGGTATACATGGTTAAACAGAAAAAATATGAGATCAATTTATTTTCAGTTGGATTTTCGTTTTTAACAAGGCCACCAACCAGACGTACAAACAAAGATCAAATTGATGAAATCATTTCTGCGGAAATTCCTGATGTAGAGAAAGATCCAGTATTAAACGAAGTGATGAAAACCAATATGGTTCATGGACCTTGCGGACACCACAATCCCACTTCGGTTTGTAAGTCTGACAATAAATGCACGAAACACTATCCACTTGCTTGCAAACTGGAAATGATGGATATCCACTATATCGTCGTAGCTCATCAGACGACCATACAACTTAGAGTAGTGAATATCGAAGTTGACAACTTATGGATCGTACTATATTCTCCACTGTTGTCTAATTCACATTCAAAACTCATATCAATATTGGTCTTGAACGATACGGTCGATACGTGAATTGCAATAAAGCGCTTTGTAGGATATTTACTTTTGCAATTCATGAACGTTTTTCGACTGTTGTGCGTCTCGCAGTTCATTTGGAGAATGGCTAAAGAGTGTTTTTCAACCCAGAAACACCTCCAACAACAAAATTTACATTGACGAGTTTTTTCGCAACTAGCGTCAGTGATTCGTTTGCGAGCACATTGCTCTATTCAGAAATGCCTTGATATTATACATGGAATGCATCGACGAAGAAATAGTTACGCAGAAAGCAAGGCCAACCAGTATATTGACATCCAGCTGTGTTCTCAACTAATTCCTTAGGACGAGTTTACATAATCCACCCAAAAAACGACGATTGTTTCTACCTTCGGTTGCTATTGATTAATGTACGCGGTTCAACTTTATTTCAGTCATTGGGTACTGTGAATGGTATGGTGTGTGCAAATTTTGCGCACAAAACTGGGAGAAGTAAGACAGCAATTACAATTGCTGGAACATTTTAATCACTGGAATAAAAATGAAGTTCGCACACTTTTCGCTATAAACATTTCGACAAATCAGCCTTCAAATCCCCGTCAATTATGGGATACGAACAAAAATGGCATTGCCGAAGACATTTTACATTGCCTTAGGTAAAAATGCCGGTGGTTTGATATCAATTCCATCTTCCCTTTATCAATTCACGAAAGATGAACTCATCACAAATGTTCGGACATTGGCCAAATTATCGTAACTACCATTCCTTAAGTGCACGCGCAATGTAAGATGGAAGATTCAAAGTCAAATTCAAATTCATTCCGCAAGGATGCACCATATTGGTTTTCATCACTTCGTAGAATAATGGATCTCTCTCTGCATGAGGAATTTCCACAGAAATGATTTCATCAATTTGATCTGGTGTAACCACCATCCACCATTCAAAGAAGAATGTGTGCGTGCGGCAAACCTCGTTTTTGCATCTCAACAGAGTACATCCAGCATCTGAATGCACCATACTTGTATATACGTTCTTCTTCTTCTTAATTGGCGTAGACACCGTTTACTCGATTATAGCCGAGTTAACAACAGCGCGCCAGTCGTTTCTTCTTTTCGCTACGTGGCGCCAATTGGATATTCCAAGCGAAGCCAGGTCCTTCTCCACTTGGTCCTTCCAACGGAGTGGAGGTCTTCCTCTTCATCTGCTTCCCCCGCCGGGCATTGCGTCGAATACTTTCAGAGCTGGAGTGTTTTCATCCATCCGGACAACATGACCTAGCCAGCGTAGCCACTGTCTTTTAATTCGCTGAACTATGTCAATGTCGTCGTATATCTCGTACAGCTCATCGTTCCATCGAATGCGATCTTCGCCGTGGCCAATGCGCAAAGGACCATAAATCTTTCGCAGAATTTTTCTCTCGAAAACTCGTAACGTCGACTCATCGGTTGCTGTTATCGCCCAAGCCTCTGCACCATATAGCAGGACGGGAATTATGAGGGACTTGTAGAGTTTAGCTTTTGTACGTCGAGAGAGGACTTTACTTTTCAATTGCCTACTCAGTCCGAAGTAGAACTGACTGTCAACAGTGACGTGAGAGCAAAGTCGCGAGTGCGACGACTGTTTGTTTGATGACAGGAGATATTTCGTCTTGCCCTCGTTCACTGCCAGACCCATTTTCTGTGCTTCCTTGTCCAGCCTGGAGAAAGCAGAACTAACGGCGCGGGTGTTGAGGACGATGATATCAATATCATCGGCATACGCCAGCAGCTGTACACTCTTCTAGAAGATGGTACCTTCTCTATTTAGTTCTGCAGCTCGAACTATTTTCTCCAGGAGCAGATTGAAGAAGTCGCACTATAGGGAATCGCCTTGTCTGAAACCTCGTTTGGTATCGAACGGCTCGGAGAGGTCCTTCCTGATCCTGACGGAGCTTTTGGTGTTACTCAACGTCAGTTTACACAGCCGTATTAGTTTCGCGGGGATACCAAATTCAGACATCGCGGCATAAAAGCAGCATCTTTTCGTGCTGTCGAAAGCAGCTTTGAAATCGACGAAGAGGTGGTGTGTGTCGATTCTTCTTTCACGGGTCTTTTCAAAGATTTGGCGCATGGTGAATATCTGGTCAGTTGTTGATTTTCCAGGTCTGAAGCCACACTGATAAGGTCCAATCAGTTTGTTGACGGTGGGCTTTAATCTTTTACACAATACGCTCGATAGAACCTTATATGCGATGTTGAGGAGGCTAATCCCACGGTAGTTGGCGCAGATTGTGGGGTCTTCTTTTTTATGGATTGGGCATAGCACACTTAGGATGGAGTCATGTGTAGAAGTTCACGCAAGTGAGGAAAGTTCTCTGATCGCCATTCACTTGGGAGTGGCCAGAAACGATTCTTTTACACATGGCTCAAGCAGCTCACTACTTCCGGTCTTTGACCAAGTATCCTCTGGGTAGCCTAAGAACATCCGTTCGAAGGCGAGCTAATGTGAGAAGGCGAAACATCCCTTACATAGGGTTGTGCGCTGGGTTTGGGACCCGCCACGTAAAAAAACACTCCAACGAAAAAGAAAAAAAATATACATACGTTGCTTCAAGATAAAGTCCATCAAATATCGTAGCTGTTGTTTGAAAAATCTTGCTGTATTATCGTGATGATCGCTTGCTGATTGACAGCGATCCATAATTCCACACATATGTCATCGAATCCTGGGAGTCTCATGTATGTAGTTCATGTTGATACGTTGATGGCAAAAAGAACGCCGACCGATATTAGTCTTCGTTGCCTCGTAACAAATTTCAATCTGTAATTGATCACTTCGTTTTAAACACACATAAAGTTTTCACTGAACAATTTTCAATAATTTTTCTTTTAAATAGCCGGAATAAAAAAGCAAGCGACCGAAATTGAAAGATTCAAATAATTTACAGAACAAAATATTGAAAAACAAAACAAAAACGGATTGTATGAAAAGTCACGTTTTGGAAATTTCCAATTTTTCACCATTTCCTTATGAAAAGTATATGGTTTTTGTTTTATATCTAACCCTTTCCAGATCCACAGCGAACAACCTCAGATTTCATGAAGATTGGTTCCGCCGTTCTCGTGCGTTAGCGTTACTAACAAACAAACAATCATTTTTACTTACATATGTACATATGTATGTATGTATATACAAAATAAAACGTTTGTATGGGAAAAAGAAAAGGGCTGTTTTTAGGGGTTTTCCGGCAACTTTCGTAATTTTTTCTTACATAAGAACCTGCTCCTAATAATAACAAATACAACAAAAAAACAATCAGCCAAATCGGTTAAGCCATTCACGCGTGATGCCGTGACAACGAAAACGGTTTCATTTTTATATATAAGATTGTTTTGCTAGTTTGCAAGTTATCCACAAACAAAATTCCTCCGGTAACATTAAAATCAATGTATCTCAATATATATTTATGGCTTTATGATAATGCCAATAATGTGAAATAGGTAAATCAGCATAAATGTGTGAAGTTATTTGTTTCAAAAAATTCCGAAATCTATTTTTCAGTATACATATAAGACTTTCGACTGTCAACATACAAATGCATTGCCGTTATGGCTTCATACAGTCTCAAATTACGTGAATATATAGCTAGCTTGAATAAGTGAAGCTATTTTTTCACGCAATTACAATATACAAGTAACCAGAAAACCGACGTTAAGCCTAAATCCAAAAAAATGTGGTGAAATTTTTTAAATGTAATGTGTGGCTTTATGAGAACTCCAATAACGTGACGAAGGTAAATCAGCTTGAATGTGTGAAGTTAATTTTTTCTCGCAAATTCGATATTGATTGCGCTATGTATGTATATATAAAAGTAACAGGAAAATCAACCTAAATATATGATAATGGAATTTTTCGAAATGGAATACCGTTATGCATTTATAAAACTCCAAGGTAAATCAGCTTAAATGTGAGAAGTTAATTTTTTCACGAAATTCCGATATCTATTTTTCAGTATAAGACCTTCGACTGATAATTCGACCCTGACCCGAAAGTATCGGAATTCTTCATTGTTTATATTAGATGGAGGAGTTTTTTAAAATGCATTTCCGGTATGGCTTCATAAAATGTCAAATTATGTGAAAATATAATAATATAATATATATATTATATATAATATATATAGCTTGAATAAGTGCAGCTTTTTTCAAGAAATTCCGATATTCATGTAATCTAAATGCAATACATTTTTTTTCCAAATATACTGCCGTTATGGATTTATGAAAACTTCAAAATCAGCTTAAAAGTGTGACGTTAATTTTTATAAGCAATTCCGATATCGATTGCTCATTATGCTAACACAATTTTTCCATATACACTACCGTTATGACTTTAGAAAAACTCTAAAAAAAAAGAAGAATTTACATAAGCTTGAATATGTCAAGGTTATTTTTTCACGCAATTCCAAAATCGATTGTTCGTTATATAAAAATAACAAGAAAATCGACTTACAGCCTAAATATAAAATTTTGGCATATTTCCAAATGCACTGCCGCACGGCTTTATGAAGACTCTAATAGCGTGGGAAATGTAAATATACTTGAAAATGGTAAGCAAATTTTTTCAAGCAATTCCGAAATCGATTGCTTAATGTTTATATATCAAGTTGTACAAAAAGATTTTTGTTGCTACTAGCACAATTTTTTTTGTTTTATTGGAACTCTCTTAATATGAACGTATGTGAAGTTGCATTTCCATCTGTCAATCCATTCTTTGTTCACTAACTATTTAGTGTCACCGTGTCACAGTATTTTTTTACAAATGAATATCGCGCAGTGATCTAATTTTTATTTTTGGAATATGTAGCACCAAAAGAAATTCACCAACAAATGTTAAGGGGGTATTCTGGTTTAGAAATTTAACGGCCGGAACTAATCGAACAAAAGACTTTACGCGAAACTTTAAACGCGTTTTTCTCAAAATTGACTTTTTCGGATCGGTACCCACGATTTCTCAGGTTCTACTGAACCGATTTACTTGAAATTTTTATAGAGTCTTCTTTATAGGCTTGGCTATGGTTGGACCTAGTCACATCCCCAAATTTTTATTTTTATTATTTTTCAAAAATTCGAAATATTCAGAAAAAGTGATCCAAAAAAACTTTTTTTCAGGCAGTCGCCATTTCGTGAAAAGTTTTTTCCCACTTTTCCGTAGTTCCGGCCATTGCGACATTATTCATTTCAGATAACTAGCAGAGTTGAAATCATGGGTATGATACGTGGAAATTTTTAGAGACCCCGTCAGCTCGTAATTTTTGAAATTTTTTACTTTTTTTAGTTTTTAACTCTTTTCTGTTCTCTTCTAAAATTAACAAATAACTAATAAAAAATGGATAGTAAAAATAATAATTGCCTTTTTTACGACACTTTAAAAATTACCTGAAATTCATGCTTCTAGACCAGAATACCCCCTTAAAAGTGTATAATGATTGTTCAGCTACATCCACAACGCGCATCAACACCAGAAAACATAGCGAAAATACAGGATATGGTTTTTAAAGATTGTCGATTTTTTTGCAATATCTTTTGTATTAATTGAATCCGCTTTTTGTTTTAAAAGCCTAACAATAAGTTATGAAATCTTAAATCTAGTTAAAAACTGGACAAGTTCAAGCAAATGATTGAGCTCTTTTGGTGATAAGTTGCTCCTTAGTACGCAGGCATACATATCTCTTCTTTTAAGGCGTGTTTGATAGCAGGAATGTACCAAAGCATTAGCCAAAGGGTTTGAGTGATCTCGGAGTTTGGATATATATATTTAATTCTGCTGTCTTGAACTTCTTTCTTTACCATAGAAATACCAAGGTCTTTATGGATATTTTCATTACGCATTTACCACGGTGAACACGTGATTGTTCTACGCATTTTTGATTGGAACCTTTGTATTATGTCTATATTAGTTGCATAGGTCGTACCCCACAGTTGAATGCCATACATCCAAATCGACTTTATGGCCGCATTATATAAAAACACTTTGGCATTATATAAAAAGACTTTGATGTCTAGGTAAAGCTTAGAGTTTTTATTTAAAAGCCAATTTAAATTTGCAGCTCTTATCCTCATGCAAGTTATTTTACTAGATATATGTTTTCTCCACGTAAGTCTTCTATCATGGTGAATACCAAGATAAGTTACTTCGTTCGCTTGGGGTACTAAAATATTGTTTATTTTTATTGCCGGCCACATTTTTGGTCTTAGCAAAAATGTAACATGCTTACACTTCTGTTTATTCACATTTTTACGCCAGTTAGCTAGCCATTTAATGCTAAAATGTGGCATTTGTTACGGCTCACTAAAGCTGTGTCATCCACAAAAGTTGAAGTCAATATGTTATTTGCAGTTGGAAAATCTGCTGTATATATTATGTACAGAGTTGGGCCTAAAACACTGCCCTGTGATACACCAGCTCTTATCAATCGTTCATCAGATATGAAATCTCTCACTTTTACCATAAATTGTCTATTTTTTAAATAACACTCCAATGTTTTATACAATTCTAAAGGTAGAATATTTTTAATATTATATAAAAGGCCCTCATGCCCCACCTTATAAATGTTTTTCTTATTTCGTTAGTAATTCTATTTACTTGCTCTATCGTGCTATGTTTTTTACGAAAACCGAATTGGTGCGTTGGTATTATTTTATTTTCGTGGAGGAAAGGAATCATCTTTGATAGTAACACTTTTTGAAATATTTTAGAAAGACAGGGTAGAAAACTGATTGGTCTTTCTGAACACATGCCATGAATTAGGATAGTATCCGATATTAAGAATTGCATTAAAGAGCAAAGAGAGTACTTCTAAAGCGTAACTCAATTAGCATTTTTAGGGTAATATTATCTTGTCCTGGTAACTTTTTTGGGTTAAGTTCAGAAGGTGAAGTCTTAAAGGACTCGAGTTACTCGTTAACTGGGTTGGGTAAGCTGGACAGCTCAAAGTTGTTCTTTGCGCAATTAGGTTGAAATACCTTTTGTAGGTGATTTACAAAACAACTAGCTTTTCACTTCGAGCCCAATTTCCACCCATGTCTCGTATAGGCATGTTGGAGTTAGTTGGTGGCTTCATGGATTTTTGGGCTTTCCAAAGGTAATTTTGCTTGTTTGAATTTGGACACAGCTTCTTTATATACATTTCGGTAGTGAATTCTTCCTCAAGTATAAGCGTTTTTTTTAATTTACGTGTAGCAGATTTAAATTGAAGCTGAGTGAAAGGGGAGCGATTTATCTGCCATTCACGCCTTGCACGCCTTTTTTCATTTACTAGCTTTTCTATTTCTCTGTTAGTGATTTTTTTGGGACCAAGCGGTTTATAGTTATATATTTGAGTTATATCATTGAGTTCTCTTATGCTTTCGTCAATATCTCTTCCAGTATTTATTTTGTACTAAACTGGGGTCATGTGTAGAAGTTCACGCAAGTGATGAAAGTTCTCTGATTGCCATTCACTTGGGAGTGGCCAGAAATGATTCTTTTACATAAGGCTCAAGCCGCTCACAACTTCCGGTCTTTGACCAAGTATTATCTGGATAGCCTAAGAACATCCGTTTGAAAGCGAGCTAAAGTGAGAAGGCGAAACAATTCGTACATAGGGTTGTGCGCTGGGTTTGGGACCCGCCACGGAAAAAAAAAACACCTCAATGAAAAGGCTACTTCGGGCTGAGTAGGCAATTGAGAAGTAAAATCCTCTCTCGACGAACAAAAACCAAATTCTATAAGTCACTCATAATTCCCGTCCTGCTCTTTGGTGCAGAGGCCTGGACGATGAGAACAACCGGTGAGTCGACGTTACGAGTTTTCGAGAGTTCTGCGAAAGATTTATGGTCCTTTGCGCGTTGGCCACGGTGAATATCGCATTCGATGGAACGATGAGCTGTACGAAATATACGACGACATTGACATAGTTCAGCGTGGTAAAAAGATAGCGGCTAAGTCATGTTGTCCGAATGGACTAAAACACTCCAGCTCTGAAAGTACTATTCGACGCAGTACCCGCCGGGGGAAGCAGAGGAAGAGGAAGACTTCCACTCCGTTGGAAGGACCAAGAGGAGAAGGGCCTGGCTTCGCTTGGAATATCCAATTGGCGCTACGTAGCGAAAAAAGAAACGACTGGCGCGCTGTTGTTAACTCGGCTATAATCGCTGTAAGCGGTGTCTACGCCAATTAAGAAGAAGAAGAAGAAAATGAATGTGGCCACTCACGTATTTTTTTTATTTTAGCCAATTCGTTTTATGAGATGTAAGACCCACTTTTGGATCAACGAATATGGGTTTTTCACATAATTTTATTAGTACAGGAGAGTGATCAGAAGATAGACCAGTACATGTATCAGCTGTTATGTCCGATTTATCTATATTTTTGATTACAGCAAAATCACACTAGGCCAATATGTCGGCTTACCAGGAGATATTATTTCAGGGTTATTGTGCCTTTTTACAATAGTGTGATACAGTTGTTGTCCTTTCGGATTAATTAGTCGTGAACCCCAATACGTGTGTTTTGCATTGTAATCTCCACTTGCTAGAAATCTATGGCCTAGTGTTCCAAAAAAGTCTTTAAATTGGATGTCTGTCAGGTTTAAGTCCCCGGAGCTATTTTTTATAGTTATTTTTGTAGCTTGTAATTGCGCTGTGCATTTGGAAAAATTCGACAAATATTTATTTAGATATATCGATTTTCGTTTTCCTTATGTACCAGGTTGTTCAATAAGGTTTGTTGTTTAATCAGAAAATCACAATTTTGTGATTCAAAATACATTTGATTATTCGGTATAATCTCACTGAACATTAATACGCTTGATCGAACGATCCTCCCATTTGTGGATCCCCACCCTTAACTGAGAATCCGGAAGGCCTGCATTTGATGAAAAACACTTGCCACTCATATATGTTTTGAGGTTTGCATTTTAGCCATTGTCACAATGCTCATCATAACATAAAACTTTTGGTTTTATTATTCACATTTTGAATAAGAGTTGTCAGTGTTGTTGTTTTTCGCTGACAATAGATTAAAATTGGGATTTATAACAATGTCGTCAACGAAAATGAAACTAAAACAAGAAGTTTTACTGTATGATGTTATGAATGCTCATCCGTAGTGATAAACCGACGAATAAAATCGACTTTACCTCATTTAAAACGCTCTTAATGTTGCTGAGAAATTCGCATTTGAATTTGGTTTTGTTGTTGTCAGTGTTGTTTGTTGTTGTTGTCGTTCACAATAGATTAAAATTGGGATTACTGACAATGTTGCCAACGAAAGTAAAGCTAACTTCTAAAAATATGAGGATTAAATGGGAGTTTCCACGGAGTCATCTTCACTAACTCCTAAATTAATCCGGATTAACTGCGTTATGCATTAATGCAATAATCCGGATTAGTTTTAAAAATGACGTGTTGATATGGTTTTGTACAAATTGGTCGTCTTACAACCGCAATGTTTATCTTCTATCAATTTTGATTGAAAATATTATAACAATGACAATCAGATGTTTACGAGAGTTTCAAACTCGCACAGCTGCCATCTGTCACCTGCAAATTTGGATCTGATTAAGTGCATAATTAATCCGGATTAACGCTGCCGTCTTTCAGTGCTATAAAGAGTGGTGTTAACTTGGTTATTCGGCTTCGAAACGAGTTCGTGTACGGAAGTCGAATATATCTGCATCATCGATTGCTCATTATGCATACAAAAGATTTTGGAATTTTTCCATATAAACTACCGTTATGGCTTTAGAATACCTCTAAAAATAAGAAGAACGTAAATAAGCTTGAATATGTCAAGGTAATTTTTTCACACAATTCCAAAATCTATTGTTCCTTTTATAAAAATAACAATTCCAAATGCACTGCTGCACGGTTTTATTAAAACTCCAATAGCGTGGGAAATGTAAATATGCTATGGTAAGCTAATTTTTTGAAGAAGTTCCGATATCGGTTGCTCAATATTTGTATACGAAGTTGTTCAATAAGTTTTTGTCGCTACTAGCCCAAATTTTTTTTATTTTGTTTGAACACTTTCTATCGTGCAGTGATCAAATTTTTATTTTTGGAATATGTGGCACCAAACGAAATTCACCTACGAATGTTAAAAATGTATAATTATTATTCACCTACGTGGATATGGCTTTTGAAGATTGTCGATTTTTGTTTCCAATATCTTTTTTTTATTGAATATGCTTTTGCTTTTAAAAGCCTAAGAATAGGTTATAAAATCTTTAATCTAGTTAAAACTAGACAAACTCAAGCAACTGATTGAACTGTTTTCTTTAGTACGCAGGCATATCTCTTCTTTTAAGGCGTGTTTGATAGCAGGAATGTACCATTAGCATTAGCCAAGGGTTTGGGTGATCTCGGAGTTTAGATATAAATTTATTTTTGCTGTCTTCTACTTCTTCCCTTACCATAGAAATACCAAGGTCTTTATGGATATTTTCATTACGCATGTACTATGGTGAACACGTGATTGTTCTAATCACTTTTGATTGGAACCTTTGTATATCATATCAATATTAGTTGCACAGGTCGTACCACACAGTTGTATGCCGTACATACAAATCGGTTTTATGACCGCTTAATATAACAACACTTTGTTGTCTAGACTAAGTTTGGAGTTTTTATATTAAAGCCAATTTAAACTTGCAGCTCTTATACATTTTCTCCGCGTAAGTCTTCTATTTAGGTGAATACCAGGATAAGTTTCTTCATTCGCTATCAAGATAACCTGCGACTTTTTTATTGAATTAAGATAGTATCCGATATTAAGAATTGCATTAAAGAGTAAATGGAGTACTTCTACTTCAATATTTGGTAACTCAATAGCATTTTTGGCGTAATAATGTATTATCTTGTCCTGGCGAGTCGAGTGACTCGTTAAGTGTGTTGGGTAAGCTGGACGGCTGAAAGTTGTTCTTTGGGCAATTATGTTGAAATACCTTTTCTAGGTGATTTTAGCCTTTTCTTCGTCACTTCGAGCCCAATTTCCACTCATGTCTCGTATACGCATGATGGAGTCAGTTGGTGGCTTCATGGACTTTTGGGATTCCCAAAGGGAATTTTGCTTCCTTGAATGTGGACACAGCTCTTTTTTTATATACTTTTCAGTGTTGAATTCTTCCTCACGCGTAAGAGCTTTTTTTAATTTGCGTAAATTTTTTAATTGAAGCTGAGTGGAAGGGGAGCGATTATCTGCCATTATCGTCAGACGCGCCATTTTTCATTTGTAATCTTTTCTATTTCTCTATTTATTTTTCTGAAACCAAGCGGCTTTTAGCTTTTGCTTGGTGCTGCTAAGACAGCTGCGTTAGTTATTATATGATTGAATTCTCATATACTTTCGTCAATATATCTTCCTGTGGCTACTGAACTATTTTTTATATTTTAGTCAATTCGTTTTATAAGATGTTATCCCCACTTTTGGATCAAAGAATATAGGTTATTCCCATATCTTCATCAGTACAGGAGAGTGATCAGAAGAAAAATCTGTGCATGTATCAACTGGTATGTGCGATTTATCATTTAAATCAATTAAATCTTGTATTTTTACGATCACTTGGCAAATATGTCGGCTTACCAGGAGATATTATATCAAGGTTATTGTGCCTTTGCTTGTTGTCGTTCTTTCGGATTAATTAGTCCTGAGCCCCAATACGTGTGTTTTTCGTTGTAATCTCCACCTGTCTGTAATTTTAAACCGAGGTGAGCAGTATATGGCTGTCAGGATTAAATCGCCGCAGCGGGTTTTTATAGTTATTGTTGTAGCTTGTAATTGCGCTGTGGCATAATATTCTAATGCTTGGTGATTTATTCATTCTAGCCAACACTACCGTTCCTCCATTTGCCTTTCCATTTGGGTGGTTTGTAACATAGAGTCTAAATCCCAGTATAAATAAATAATTTTTGTTCGTAGGATGAGTTTCAGACAATAGCATTACATCAATATTATTTTCATCCAGAAATCTGATAAGTTCCAATTTATGTTGGTTAACACCATTAGCATTCCATAAACAAATGTTCAATACACTCATTTTTTACTTAAAAAAGTTCGCAACCTATGATTTTGTGATTTGATTATCTCTTGAGTCATATTTTGCATTGAAGCCATAAATTGTGTCATACGTTGGGTAAGGTTAAAAATCATAGTTTCAATCCATTTGTTTGGTTTTTGGGCAATTGCATTTGTGCAGTATTGCCTTTCACCACGTTTACATAGCTCCCTTGTGTAGCATTGTCTTTAAGATTATATGGACGGGGATTTCAATATTTTCATCATTAGGAGGAATATTCAACATTTGGTTACGACGTGCTTGAAAAGCCCTGTGACAACATCGATTTCAAATCTTTATATACAAGATAACCCCTATAGTTAGCAGTGTGATTTCCTCCACAATTGCTGCATTTTTTATTTACATCATTTTTTTAAGAGTACATTTTGAAGTAGGACACTGCGTAGAGTGCAATATGCTTTCGTCTGTCCATACCCTTGGCAGTTTGGACATTGTACTTTTTTTTATAGTAGGAGGAGGCATCGAAAGCCGGAGTGCGGGACTTTAATCCACTAAACCTAACCTACTCCCAACTTAAGACTCTCTCACGGAACCACCAGATAAGGTATTACTTCATGGGAGTGACAAGACATTTTACGTCTCCTCTATAGCACAGACGGACAGACACCTATTCTGCTGTATCTGTCTTAATATTGCCATGATGGAAGTTGCCGCTTCGCGAGCAGCTTTCCAATTCTCAGAGGACTGACACATAAGTGCAGTCAAATTTTCCACCGTTAAACTACCCCCAAGTGCTGTTTCTAACTTGGAAGAACACGTGCTCAGAGTCTTCTATTGACTCGGGCGGAATACTGACTGACGCTGTTTTGAAATTTATATAGATAGCCTCTGAAGCACCCATGCTCGCTTAATATTTGGGTCAGGTGGAAATCCAGGTCCCCATGTTGTCTACTTATCCGCGTATGGATGTCAGGTATAAGTCTAAGTCTGTGGGTCCACCGTCCTTTAGTTGAGGTTTGCCACCGTTGCTGCCATACAGTTATGCTCTTCTTTCTCTCTTTTCTCTTTTGGATTTCTGTAATTGGCGCTAATAGCTCATATAATTTCGCGAGCTCGTCACCCTGAATGTCTATGGGCGGCATACCAGCTAGTACTTCAGATGCTTCGCTGGAAATAGTTCGGAAAGCACTTGTTACTCTTATGGCTGTGAGTCTATGCACCGCATTTATTGGTTTGGCATACGCTTTTATGTTTAGTGCCTGTATCTATACTGGAGCTGCATATAGTATAACTGAGCTTATTGCTTTTGCGATTAGAAGTCGGCGGCTCGAGCGCACACAGCCTCTATTTGCCATCATTCTTGATAACGCGTTATAAATCTTATTTGCTTTATTTGCTATGTTTGCCAAGTGCTGCTTGAATTTCAGTTTGGAGTCCAATATTACCCCTAAATACTTCAACTGTGGTTGTGAAGTAATCATACACTCTCCTATAATGAGAGTTATTTTTTCCTCGATTTTCCTGGTGCTTATGAGCAGTACCTTCGTTTTGTGTTCAGCCAGTTCCAAACTCTTGGAAGAAAACCATAGGCGTAGACCATTTATGCATTCATTACATTTATTTTGTAGGTCTTCAAGTTGTTTACCTACTGCTACCACTATAAGGTCGTCCGCGTATGCGATTAACTTAACGTTTTTAGGCTGTGGAATTCTTAGCACCCTATCATAAACTAGATTCCATAAGAGAGGGCCTAAAACAGATCCTTGTGGCACTCCACTTGAAATAGGGTAGCTCTTGATGCCTTCGGTGGTGTCACAAATCAGCATTCTATTTTCAAAGTAACTCATAACGATATTTATGAGGTACTGAGGGGCACGTATTTCATATAAGGCTTCGAATATATTTGTCCATTTAGCAGAGTTGAATGCATTCTTCACATCCAGGGTGATCAGCGCACAATATTTTTTTGTACCACCTTTCCATCTTTTGCCACTTACGGCATTTTTCGCAGTGTCGATAACTTCTTTCAGCGCGTCGATAGTGGACCTCTGTTTTCTGAAGCCGTATTGTCTTTCTGATAGTCCGCCGGCTTCCTGGATTGCAGACTCCAAGCGGTTTCTTATTATGCTTTCATACACTTTGCCCATTGTGTCGAGCATACACAGAGGTCGATACGAAGAAGGTTCATCTGGTGTTTTTTTTGGTTTTGGGATTAAGACCAGGCGCTGAACTTTCCAGGGATCGGGGAGCATCCCTTCTTTTATGCACGCGTTGTACATTTTTGCAAAAAGAGTGGGCTTCGAAATTATGCCTACCTTTAGAGCTCTGTTTGGTATTCCGTCGATACCAGGCGCTTTGTTGTTTTTAATTTTTTTGGCTATGGCCAAAAGTTCTTCTTCTGTAACCAGTGGCGGTGATTCAGCAGCTTCATTTCGTTGCTCAGCGTTAGTAATCGGTTCGTGCGTCGGGAATAATGCCTCGACGACTTTCTCCATGAACGGAGCGCATTTGGGTTGCTGCTGCTTATTTTTGAATTTGGACATACAGATTTTATAAGCAGTCCCCCAAGGGTCTATACTCGCTTTTCCACAGATCTTTTCAAAACAGTTCCTTTTGCTACGGGTTATAACTGACTTTAAGAGCTTTTTGTGGCTTTTGAAAGCTTCTTTGAGACGGATTTCGTTTCCGCCGCTTCGATTGCGTTGTAGGCGACATCGAGCTGTGTGACAGAGCTTTCTCAGCGTGGCAATTTCATCATTCCACCAGTATACAGGTCTTCGCTTATTATGACATTTCGTCCTTCGCATTGTAACGTCGCATGCTGCCACCAGTCCCTTTCGCAATGCGGTTACTAAGTGGACGCCGCCTTCGCCTGGTGCTATTGCTGCACTCCAGGCTGTCTCAAAAACGTCAGTATCAAAGTTTGTTTACTTCCAGCTTCTTTTTCGTGTAGTGTTCATGCGTGAGAGTTCTTGGACCCGAGAGAACGAAACTTCTGCAATGATTGCCATGTGGTCACTATTTGTAAACATGTCTGACATCTCCCACTTAATGTGTCTGCTAAGTGCATCATTTGCAAACATCAGGTCTATTATAGAGCCTTTATTTCCTTTTTGATAGGTATTTTTGGTGCCTCCCCTCGGGGATTTGCTATCTTGACGTGATGAGGGGGCTCAGTAGATATAATGATCCAAAGAGCGATGCTGGCGGTAGATTAGCTACCAGTAGGGCCACCCATGCCGGTAAGGTCGATGGTGAATATCGAAGCTAAAAGCAATCCACACCATATCAGCGTCTGTTACTATAAGTACGGCTGAAAGCGGATGTCTGTACTTGTATCAAGCGGTTCGCTATATAAATGTGTAAGGACGGAAAACAGTAAACCCTTCAGAAGGCAAGGGGAAACCACTGAAGTATACTTCCCAGCATATCATATGACAATGATAGTACAACCAAAACAATGGCCCTCAGTCTCCGGCAAATCGAGGGTGCTAAGAATCCCCGGAGGTAAAACAAAACAAACTTTAAACATCGGAACATGGAACACAAGAAGTTTATACGAGCCTGGAAAACTAGCTAATACGATTTTAGAAATGGAAAAATTAGACATCGATTTACTTGGCATAAGTGAAACATGGTGGCCAGATTGTGGAGAATTTATTTCCCAAAATACAAAGTTCTTTTTCTCTGGCAACCAAACTAAAAATCACCGCAATGGTGTAGGCATTATAGTTAAAGAAAATATTGCAAAATCTGTCATCGGATTCGTGCCGAAATCTGATAGATCAATGATACTAAAGTTATTTGCAAAACCACTGAATATTAAGATTATTCAAGTCTATGCTCCAACGGCCGACAAAAGTGATGACGAAATAGAAACTTTTTATGATGAACTAGACGAACTTATGCGATTAACAAAACCATACGAAATAAATATAATTCAAGGCGATTTTAATGCAAAAGTTGGAAGAGAAAAAGTCGAAGGAGTTGCAGGTCAATACGGCTTAGGTGAAAAAAATGAGAGAGGAGATCGACTAATTCAATTTTGTCAAGAAAACAAATTAATAATTTCGAACACATTATTTAGCCTGCCTCCCAGAAGACTTTATACATGGAAATCTCCATCGGACGCCTCTGATAATATCATCAGAAATCAAATAGATTATATTCTGATAAATAATCGATTCTGTTCCTCAATAAAAAAAGTCAATACATATCCAGGAGCGGATGTACCTTCGGATCACAACTTGCTACTGGCAAAATTGCGTATTAGGCTAGCCGTAATTAAAAAAAAGTAAGCCTCAATTTTAGCTAAATGTTGATAAGTTGCGAGACGAAAGTATGAAACGCCTATTTGAAAGTGAAATCAATGAAAAAATAAATGATATCCAATCAGGAAGTGCGGAAAGTATATGGAGCGACTTAAAAGAGATAATTTGTACCACAGCAAAAAACTCTCTTGGAATAAAAAAGAAAGAAAATAATAAAAATAATTGGATGACAGATGACATATTAAAACTAATAAGTAAACGCCGGGAATATAAAAATAAAAACACTGACATGTATAGACAACTGAATAGGAAAATAAGGAAGATGATCCGTAATGCAAAAACAAGCTGGATAAACAATGAATGCCAAGAAAATGAAAGACTACAATTTTTACATGATACCTTCCATTTACACAAAAAATTGAAAGAAGCCGCAGGTATTCATCGTAAAAATCCGCCCTCAATCCTCATAAATGAAAACAATGAGGTGGTATTTGATATAAATGAAAAGAAAAGTATATGGAAAAAATATATTGAAAACGTTTTTTCGGATGACAGTAGATTGAACCAGAATCTTCATCTTCATCACAGACCAACTGGCAATTATATTACGAAAGGCGAAATAGAGAGAGCTATACAATCCATGAAAAATTACAAAGCAACAGGTCCGGATGAGGTTCCAGCTGAAATTTTAAAGTTAATATATGACAAAAATATGACTCTTTTACTAAAGCTTTTTAACCAAATTTATGACAATGGCCAATATCCAAAAGACTGGTTAAAATCAACATTCATACCACTACTTAAGAAAAATAATGCGAAACATTGTAGTGAGTATTTCTAAAAGTCATTCACGCCCGAATATAAAAGAAATGTGAAGAGGCAATGGGTAAGACGCAATTTGGCTTCAGAGAAGGTCTTGGAACACGCGAGGCATTGTTCTGTATACAAGTCTTGGTTCAAAACTGTAAAGATGTCCAGATGTATTTTTATGCTTTATTGATTATGAGAAAGCTTTCGACACCATTAAACACGATAAACTTATGGAAATTCTTCATTCTATGGGAATAGATGACAAAGAGATTCGTTGCATAAGAAATCTGTATTGGCAACAAACTGCCCATGTAAGCATCAATGGTGATATAACCGAAGAAATATCTATTTCACGAGGTGTAAGACAAGGATGCATTCTGTCACCCTTGTTATTTAACATATATTCGGAAGTAATATTTCAAGAATCGGTAACCAGTATTGATCAAGGTGTGAAAGTTAATGGTATTTTCATAAATAATATACGCTATGCAGATGACACTACACTTATAGCCGATAGCTTGATGGGATTACAAGAACTTGTAAGCCGAGTTAACTTACGTAGTGACGAATATGGCCTACGCATTAACATAAACAAGACGAAGTACATGATTATTAGTAGGAAAAACATATACAATGACACACACCTCATGATTAATAACAGTCCAATCGAAAGAGTTAAAAATTTCAAGTACCTTGGTTGTCAGATCAATGAAAATTGGGATTGTTCAAAAGAAATAAAATGTCGAATCGAATTTGCGCGAACGACTTTTCTCAAATACAAAAACTTATTATGTAGCCATGACCTCAACATCACAACCAAAATACGTTTTTTAAAATGTTATGTTTGGTCAGTGCTTCTCTATGCGATGGAAACTTGGACTCTAAAAATCACAGATATGAACAAGCTAGAGTCCTTCGAGCTATGGCTTATTAGAAGAATCCTAAAAATCCCATGGACAGATCGAGTTACAAACAGTGAAGTTTTGAGAAGAGTGAACCGCAATAGAGAGTTGTTAAGGACTATAAAACAAAGAAAAGCAGCCTACCTAGGACATATTATGAGGCACTCTAAGTATGAGCTCCTACAAATAATTATCCAAGGAAAAATTGAAGGAAAGCGGGGTATTGGCCGTAAACAACTTTCGTGGCTTCGAAACATTCGACAATGGACAGGAATCCAGAACATTGGCAACCTTATAGATGTGGCGAGAGATAGAGAGAAATATGCTGCGATAATTCAAAATCGGTGATATTTTTATTTTTTTTTTTTCTTTCAATATACAATATATAGTATATATTTAACATCTAAATACATTATTATATTAATATTAAGCTTATTAATATTGTACATAGTACTAAATGTTATATGATCACCAATATTCGAATACGAATTGGCAAATAAAGAAGAAGATTAATAATTGTGAGGTTGGTTTGGCTCAGGAATTTTAGAACTAGGCGCCCACGATGATTTGAACTTCTGCTACCCCAAGCAGTCGACAATGCATTAAAGTCGCCTGCCATTATTATCGGCGATTTGCATCTGCTTTCTAAAGATAATTCAAGGAGGAAGTCTTCAAATTCTCTAATGGATGCGCTGGGACGAGCATAACAGCTTACGAAATATATTCATCCAATTTGCGCCCATGTGAAACCATTTTTTGCTTCTCTGCAGCAAGATGTGAAAGATTGTCCGTTGCAGGACCATATTGCAACTTTGCCACTTATATCTGTGATCCAAGTACTTTCCGAACATTGGCAATATTGCCTCACTCAGTAAGGCGACATCAATGTTGCTTTCTATTACTGTTTGTTGCAACAGTGCTTGTGCTGCGGCGCAGTGGTTTAAGTTCAGCTGCAATATTCTCATTTTTTCGTTGTCTTTAGCAGTTCTAAGTACTTAGGGCAAGTCGTGCTCAGGACTAAGTGCTCCCCTTTACACAGCATGCAATTTGGTGTATTAGTGCATACTTTTGATACATGACCCGAGCTTCCACAACGTGTGCAAAGAGAGGACCTGTCGATAACACTGCAACATTTACGTGCCATGTGGCCTGGATGGAAACATCTGTAACAGCGGGAAACAGGCGAGTACTCCCGGAGGCGACAGATCGATCACCCGATCTTTATTTTGCCTATTTTAAGGGCAGTCTTAGCGTCTTGAACACGCGGGCATATAAGGGCTATTTGAGTGCCGCTTCTTGTCTTCCGCATATTTTTGATATTTGCTGGCTCTATATTCTGAAGACCGCACTCCCTTTGTAACGCGACGCAGATTTCTTCGGGGGTGGTTATCTCGTCCAGGTCCTTGCACATTATCGTGACGTTGTGCGTTTTTGGCTGTATTACAGCCATTTCTCCAATCATTCCCTCTAGAGCGCGCTCGAACGAGTCGGCTCTCTTGTCTATTTGGTGTTTTAATTCTAGCAGGAGGTCTCCTATCACACTTAATTTTCTTGAGAATGTCCGCATATGATCCTCCGTCCTTTTTGGTTATAATAACATTGTACTGGATTATTTCTCTTATGTGGTTCCTCAACGATGATTCTGCGATGGAGCAGATATTTTAAATTGTAAATCGGGTTTATTTCATATTTCTTTAGTTGGTTAGAATTTGGCACCAATTATATTTTGAACATTGGTGATGGGACTTGTTTCTGTTAAAAATATTTACTACTGACCATCTTCTTCCAGTGTTAAGTTCGAGTCTACTGAAGACTCTATACCTTTTATGACAACAGGCCTTTTGAGCTCTTCAGTTGTAAGTGCAAATTTTATTACGTCCATGAAACTTTTTTCAGTGTATATTTGAATTTTTGGGCACAATGTGAAAATTTGTTTATTTTGGAAACAAGCGCATTTGAGCTACGCTCACGCAAATAGATTGGAGGGGGTTTGGCATTCCCGACTGTGGTGGTTCCCTTTGCATCGTCGTTAGGCTCTTTGCTCAGTAAGGCAAATATGTTGCCATCATGAATTTCTGGCTTTTTACCATTTGTGTTGCCTGGTGAAATTTTTTTATATTGACCGCTGACTTAATAGAACTCGATTTGCTTTTTTACATTAATGTAGCAATCAATATTAGTCTGAACTTTTTGCTTAGTACATTCTCACCTCGCATTTTGCTTTCTTTACCTGTTCGGGTGTTTGCTGGTACCTGCATAGTGGCTGCTGTCAGTGGATCTTTTGTTACCCGATTGCTGTTTACTGCTGCTTCTGCTGACTGCGAACTTTGATTACTTCCCTTTTCAGCTTTTTTGCCAGGCGTTATTTTTGTCGGCTCAACAAAGCTAAAGTAGGCATTTAAGAAATGCCTACGGCATTGCTAGTGAGGTTGCGAAGCACTCGGTATTGTTTTAATTTTATTGTTTACGTGTATTGTTGAATACACGGAGCGAATTACAAAACACGTCCGTATCTCCCAATATTCTCGTCGGGAGATTTAGTAGAGGCTCTACACATATGTAAGTTTGGTTTTAAAAAACTCTTTTCTCGAATTTCGCAGAAACTTTTAGGGCGTTTTAAAAAGGCAGCGTTAATCCGGATTAACTGCGCACTTAATCAGATCCAAATTTGTAGGGGACAGATGGCAGCTATGCGAGTTTGAAACTTTCGTACACATCTGGCTGTCATTGTTATAATATTTTCAATGAAAATTGATAGAAGATAAACATTGCGGTTGATAGACGACCAATTTGTACAAAATCATATATTATTACAAAAACATATCAACACGTTGTTTTTAAACTGCATCATAATAGCTTCACAGACGGCAGTGTTAATCCAGGTTATTGCGTTAATGCATAAAGCAGTTAATCCGGATTAATTTAGGAGTGAGTGAAGATAACTCCGTTGCAGAATTTCATGGCATTTCATCAGACGAAATCATTATTGAAATTCATGGAACTGGAACATGGAATGGAACATCTCCAAAATATCGATTTATCGCATTTTGACCGAACATTTAGGCTTACGTTAGATGTGCGCACCGTTTGTTTCGCTCAAATCAACTGACGACCACAATCCAGCATTCAAAGGACACCAGTAAAGAGGTTTATTTGACCAAAAATCATATTTAAACTATGAACCACTCCCAGAATTCACCTGATATTGCACCGTGCGTCTTCTTCCTTTTCGGAAAAATGTATTTGCCGATGAAAGGAAAGCGTTTTGCAGAAGCTATTCAAAAGGTTTGCACCGGCATACTAACGGTAATACCGGCCAACGAGCTAAAACACTCGTTCGACAGTCTTTTGGGCCGGGCAAAAAGCTGTAGTGGAAGCAGAAAGAGACTATTTTGAATAAAATAAATTGATTTTGCCGAAATAAACATTTGTTCTGCTTTTTTCACTTTAAAGTCCTGTTAACTTTGGAACACACCTTGTAAAACTTCTTGGTTTACTATTGAAAATTTGAAAAACAGCTTTCAGGGTTTCTTGTTTTTCATAAACAGTAAATTAGAATTGGCCATTTTGAACAATGTTGTCAACGAAAATGCAACTAACTCACTAAAATTTATAGGACTAAATGGGAGTTAGCAGCGGAGTTATCTTGGCTAACTCCTAAACGAGTTCGTGTCCGGAAATCGGACAAAAAGGTTATTGCATCAGTTTTTTGGGTGCGAGAGGAATTTTGTTTTTGGATTACTTGCAATCCCAACTAATTCTTCAATGTAACCTTTTAGACCAGTTAAACGAGAAAATTAATGAAAAAATACCCGATTTGCAGGAGAAAAAATCCTACACACATAAGAGCATAACATCTCATTTCAATCTGTTAATTATTTATTACAAACTTAAACAGTGTCACTGTGTCTCATTATTTTTTTTATATATTTTACAATGGAAAAAATTGTTTAGCGTGCAGTGATCAAATTCTCATTTTTGGAATGTATAGCACCAAAAGAAATTCACCAACGAATGTTAAAAAAAAACATTTGAATGCGAATTTCTCAACAACATTTAGAGCGTTTAAGGTTTCTGCAACCGAAGCACTGGACAGGCACGGTGCCTGCATTTCTTATATAAAGCCAGCTAGCAGCAAGCTGCCCTGAATTGACCGCATGACTTTTAAATCACATCACATGGCGATGCGAGTACAACCAAAGTTCTGGTCATGCACGGTGCCTGGCATTGTGCCTGCATTTCTTATATAGAGCTAGCAGGCATAAAGCTGCTCTGAAGTCACCCAACGACTTTTAAATCAAATAACATCACGGTGCGAGTGAAACCGAAGCACAGGCCATGCACTTTGCCTGGCATGGTAAATACATTTCTTGTATAGATCCAGCTGGCATAAAGTGCCCTGAAGTCACCGCACGCCTTTTAAATCACATCGTTATGCGAGTGCAACTGAAGCTCTGGCCAGGCACGGTGTCTGCATTTTTTAATATATTTCTTAAAGATATGAGGTTTTAATATCTGTAAAAAATTTAATTAAATGTACGGTATAGACAGATTGATAATTTCTATTACTTATCCGTGGTTCCTCCTCGGCTACTCGTCAGAAAGTAAAACCGGAAGAAGCCATTACATCTTTTAGTATACTTAAACAGAGTTGCCTTACGATTAAAATAAATATTTAGAACATAAGGCTGAGTACATTTGTCAACAACATCTTTGAAACATAAAGCTAAGTACATTTGTCAGCAACATCCCGCCCCCCGTGAACCGAAGGAGTATCTGCGAGTTGAGGGTCACCAGAAACATCAAGAACTGCTAACTTTGAAGCGGGTCTTCTTAGGTTGCCCGTCGATGTCTTAATAAGCGCTCACCTAACTTGTCCATCTGGTCCAGGGAATGTTTTCAGTACGATTCCACGTCTCCAATCCCGCAAATTTTTATTGGTATCGCAGATAATAACAACATCTCCAACACGAATGGGATTAACTCTTTTGTGCCACTTAGTACGACGCGTAAGCGTTGGTAGGTACTCTAATACCCATCTGCGCCAAAACGTCTGTTTTAGCTGTTGTAAAATTTGCCATTGTTTTTGCAAACATACTTTATCTGATTCAGTAGGAGTTTGTATGTAGTTTGGGCATCCCAACAGAAAATGATTAGGAGTTAACGGTTCATCATCAGAACTTTCAATTGATAAATGTGTAAGTGGACGAGAATTTATTAAATTTTCAGCTTCGATTAGTAAGCTTTGCAATGTCTCAATTTGAGGAGCTTTTTCCTTCAAAGTAAATGCCAACACACGTTTAACGCTTTGAACCATGCGCTCCCATGCCCCACCTGCAGATGGATCCGCGGGTTGATTAAACACCCACTCAATACCACACCGATTACATTCCCGTTCTACATCTTTAGAAACATGCAACCATTCGACCTTGCTTGCTCCGATAAAATTTGTCCCTCTGTCGCTTCTTATACGGACGGGAATTCCTCTACGGTTGACAAAATTTCGCAGACATAAAATTACAGAATCAGTTGATAAATCTTTGGCCACCTCTAAATGTATCGCTCGAATCGTCAAGCAGGTGAACAGTGCCACCCACCTCTTTTCTCGCCGTCGACCGATGGACACTATTACTGGCCCAAAATAGTCAAGACCGGTGTACGAGAAAGCTCTGACGTATGGTGATAAACGATCAACTGGTAATTGGCCCATGAGAGGAGGCCTTGGAGTAACTGCTGCATTTTTGCAGAACTGACATTCACTTCTCACAGATTTAAGAAGGCTCCGAACGTTTGGTATCCAATATTTAGCTCGGATTGCACAGATAATAGCTTCCTGATTTTGATGATAAAATATTTCATGAAAATGGCGAACTATTAGTCGTGACAATGGATGATTCTTTGGTAAAATTACTGGACTTCTCGTGCAAACAGGTAGATACAGAGCGTTATCAATTCGACCTCCAAGACAAAGTAATCCCCTATCGTCAATGATCGGTGTTAGTGCAAATAATGGACTCTGTTTTGGGAGCTGCTTACTATTCTTTAATAGAAAAAGTTCGTCCGCGAAAACGGCTTCTTGAACCAGTCGAACTACTAGTTCTTCTGTTTCTTTGATGGACTTGGCTGTGACATTTAACGGTGTGCGCTGAATTTCGGTATTTCTGTTTAGCAAATCGTTAAATCTTAAAACGGCGAATCGGACCCAATTCATAATTTTAAGAAATTTGTAAAAATTAGAATATTTCGTGAATGGTATGAAATTTTCAGGAGTGTACTCGTATATAGTAAAAAGTTGTTTTGCTTTCTTCTCGATGTCAATTTCATTTGTAGAAAGATCTGGTAGAACAGGCCAATTTTCTTCACTCTGCTTTAAAAACTGTGGTCCATTAATCCACTTTGAATCTTCAACCAGTCCTGTATATAACTGAGGTCTTGTAGCATTGTCAGCTGAATTTAGCGATCCAGGTACCCATCTCCATTGCGATACTTCAGACTCATGAAGAATCTCAGAAATCCGATTGCTTACGAATTGTTTATATTGGCGGGCTTCGGAATGAATCCACTGAATAACAGTTTTAGAATCCGACCAAAAATTTATTGACGCAATATTTATTGTGTGACTTTCAACAATTATTTTACGTAGACGTGTTCCGAGTACTGCAGCCTGTAGTTCCAACCTAGGAATCGACATTGGCTTCAGAGGACTGCAACGAGATTTTGCCGCGACGAAAACTACTGTTATTTGGTTATAATATCGTATACGAAAGTACGCCACGGCAGAAAACGCTAACTCACTAGCATCTACGAATATGTGCAATTGTATTTCGGAAGATGGATCTTTAAAAAATGGGCTGTAACATCTAGGTATTCTGAACTCTCTTAAGTTTTCAAGAGATTTGTACCACTCGTACCATTTATCGTATATATCGTTGGGTATTGTATCATGCCAACCCAGATTAACTTGCCATAATCTTTGCAATAAAATTTTGGGAATTAAAGTAACATTTGCGAGGAACCCAAATGGATCAAATATCGACATCGTTAAACCCAATAATTCTGCTTTTGTTGGTCGTCGACTGCCATTTAAAACTGATGTCGGTATTCTAGCGAATACTAAATTATAGAAGAATACATCTCGCTTAGCATCCCAGTGCATCCCTAATACCTTATCATTTGTTGATTTTGATCCACACATATTCTTGGAGATACACTCTGGCTCGGAGTTTCTGTTAATGGCTTTCAATAATTTTGAGGAGTTCGAAACAAAGCCTCTGAGAACGAATCCTGCTTTGCTGTGAATCTCTGTCACTCTTTCCGATACACATATACCTTCATCAACGGTGGTAAAGCTATCCACATAATTGTCAACATAGTGGCGATTAATGATTGCATCGACTGCCCTCGGATAGTCATTTTGAAATTTTGATGCATTCAAATTCTTCACAAATTGCGCAGAGCATGGAGAGCAGGCAGAACCAAAAATCATTGCCTTCATGACATACACATCAGGCTGCCTCATGGTATCCCCTTCACGCCATAAAAAACGTTGTGAATTTACATCCTTCACATCTCAACATCTCTCTTACATCACCACAAATAGCTATATTCCCTTCACGAAATTTGAATAAAATTGACTGTAATGGTTTCGGTTGATAACTATCAGGACCTTTCATTAGCATAGAGTTCAAAGAAATATTATTTACTGTCGCGGCTGCATCAAACACTAATCTTGGTTTATTGCCTTTGTTTACATTATAAACCGCGAAATGGGGTAAATACCATATTCGCTCGCTCTGTATATCAACTTCATCCGAAGTAAGTTTTTTGGCATAACCCTTCTCTACGTAGTCGTTTACCTTTTCTATATACCATTTTTTGTAATTAATATCCTTTGTCATTTTGAGTTCTACAATTTGAAGTCGTTTTAGTGCTGCGTTATAACTCACTGGCAGAGATATGTTGTCGTTTTTCCATAAAAGACCCGTCTCGTACCTATCACCCACAAACTTCGTTGTACTTTGCAAGATTTCCTCGGCTCTAATGTCTGCGATAGACTTTATAGCAGGAAATATTGTTTGAAAGCCTTCTAATTCAAAATAATCAGCGATTTGTTTTTGTAAGTCATTGAAACCATTGTCAATATGCACGTGGCAAATTGTTGACGAGTCGGAATTGTTTTCATCTGAACCAAACAAAATCCAGCCTAGTTTAGTCTCATGAACAGTAAAACCTTCATTGAAGTTAATTACATTCAATGGTCGAACTAAGTTTATATGGGCATTCCAATTAAAATTTTTGGCATTGCATCAAAATAACTTTCGATTGGTAAATTCCGTAACTCCTTATTTTGTTCTTTAATTAGTTCCGCTGGTAACGTTTGAGAAGGTAAAATTAACCTTTTTGTAGTTCGGACGCCGTTGATATAAAACCTTTTATTTTTATTTAGTGAACCCGATATTTCTAAGTTCACAAGCTTTGAGACTCCGCTGGTTGTTTGGTCATCAAACCATTTGAGACGAAGCAATTCCTTTCTGCCCCTAAGGCCAATTTCGTTTGCAGTTTCTTCTTCTATTAAAGTAACCCTAGCCCCATCGTCAATGAAGGTTATTACTTTAATGCTACCTTTCGGGCCATATAATTTAATTGGTAAAAATTTCAATAAGGTTGTATTTCTGTTTGTGTTTTCTACACCTACCTTTTTAATCAATGGTAGCTCTTCATTTACGGATGGCTGACAAGTGCTGACAGTAGCAACAGCAGATTCAGCAGATACGGAGTTGCCAATGTTGGCATTTTGATCGACTTGATTATGAAGTAATTTATTATGATATTTCTGGCATGATGCTATACCACATGTACGACGTCGTGTACAATTATAAACATTATGACCTGGAGAAAGACAACAAAAACACAAGCGATTTGTTTTTACAATTCCCATCGCTTGTCGTTATGAACTTCTTTAAATTTCATGCATTGGTACAATCGATGATTACCTTTACAAAATATACATTTTAATTTTTCTTCAGATATGGATAGCACTGTTTTTGGTGATCTATTACATTTTCGTGATGGTTGTTCGAAACTGACGTGTGGTGTGTTCAGTTCTGTTGCCATTACAACGTATGTTGACATCTGTTGTAACCATGAACTAAATTCACATATTGTTGGGTATGGTTTGTTTATTGCAAACGTATGACGTGCCCATTCTTCCCGTTTATAAATAGGTAGTTTACTTACCAATTCATCGAGCAGTGTTGGGTTTGAAAGATGAGGTGCAGCACTGGCGTTCTCCAAAAATGCGACTAAATTTGTTACCATTGAACTATAATTAGCGATTTCACGCAATTTTCCACTTGTGATTGATGGAAACGATCTGACTTTTGCGAGCTGGCTGCGTATTAGTAGCTCAGGTCGTCCATAATGAAACTGTAACGAAGATATCACCGCATTCACACTTGAAGGGTGAATTAATAGCGATTCAACCTTTGACCGGGCATCTCCCTTAAGAACTTTCTGTAAGCGCAGTAAGTTCTCTACATTACTGTATGCGAACATGTTGGTTGTCTCTTTAAAGGCGACGATAAACATTGGCCACTCTTCGGGTGAGCCTGAAAACTGTGGTAAATCTTGAAGTTTGCGTATAAAATGTTGGTTATTTGGCGACATTAATGTGTTATTATTCTGCATAGGTGACGAATGTGTATTGTTTAAAGATGTGGCGGCTGTAGATTTAATGTCAGCAAAATTTACAATCGGCGAAAAGTTACCTGCGGTGACATTCAAATAAGGCGTAATAGGATGCATATAGCTGGGCATATGCTGGTGGGCTAATGTAGGGTTGTAGTTGGAATTTGTATAAGCATTTGAACGGGTGAAAAATACGTCCGCAGCGTTGACGTTAGAATTCGGTGGGGCAAGAACGGCGGCGTTAGCAAAGCTCATGTGTGGCAATGAGTAGGCAAAATTATTGGCTGTATTTGTATAGGCATACATTGGCTTAACAGGTGCGGCAGCACTGACTTGAAAAAAGTCGGCAAGTGACTCAGCAATCTTGGTATCGACAGCGGCAGTTGTCGAGGCGATTGTTTGTTTCAGAGATAACCTCTCCTTTTCGGAGGCTTCCAAAGATAGTTGCAGCTGACGTATTTGTTTTTGTAAATCTGCAACTGCGTTGTCTGGCATGACCATTGGGCGGTCTCCATCGTTATCGCTAAAAGAGTCTTCATTTGAAATCGGCATTTTCGATGGATTCGCGTTATGTGTTTTTTGACTTCTTAAATTGTAGCGTGGCATGCAATAATTCGCGATGGCACACGTGGATAAATATTAAAATAATGTTGCGGCGGCAACTGATAGAAAAGAAACACGAATATATTAAAACACTTTATTCAGAGAAACACAAACGCGTGCGTGCGTGAGTGAGATTGCGAGAGAGCGCGAGAGTTTTAATATCTGTAAAAAATTGGATTAAATGTACGGTATAGACAAATTGATAATTTCTATTACTGTATAAATACTATTTTCAATTTTTGTTATAGAATGAAAATTATCAAAAGATTTAATTATATCTTCTTGATATAAATAAATATGCTATATATTTTTAAGCGTTGTAGTTAATTTATTCATGGACAAATTGAAAATTATTTTTGATAATGAGTGTACCAAAATAGATAACTATTGTGAAAAAATTTAGTATTACATATCATAATAATTCGTCTGAACAGTAAAACACAATTTTTTACTGTAAGATAAATCAAGAGATAATTATAATAGCCATGTTTTCTGAATTTTAAGTATAAATTTTTGTAATCACAAACAACATGTACGTTTTATATGTTAGAATTTAGCTATATGCCGGCGGTCAGGAATCCTACTCGTTCCCAAATGTAGTGTTTGATTATCCTAACAGACTTGGGACTAGCGTTTGAAGCAGACAAATAATCAAATGTTCTACACCAGCTTCTTTGCTGCATGGTAAATAATCTGGACCCCACTATTCGGCATGGTTGCTTATTTGTTCGTAACATGTTTTCTGTGGTGAACATTTATTACTGTGGTAAGTTAAAAAGAGGCATAAATAAAAAACTTAATTTTTCATGTATTTGCTCATATTGTTCTCATCTTTAAGAATATATATTAAAATAAAACGATTTTCTTTAGAAAATATATTAAACTTTTATATATAACCAATATTTTTAGGACAACTTTTCCATAAATTTTAAGAAAATAACGCAATGCAACCATTTTCCGGTCAAAAGTCAGCCATCTTGATTAAAAGTCGGCCATCTAGGATTCCAATAGAAACTCAACCCCGGACTACACTTGACGAGTAATTAGCATCAGCTGATAGTGACTTACTCCTCCTCTCCGTGGTGGTTCCTCCTCGGCTACTCGTCAGAAAGTAAAACCGGAAGAAGCCATTACATCTTTTAGTATACTTAAACAGAGTTGCCTTACGATTAAAATAAATATTTAGAACATAAGGCTGAGTACATTTGTCAACAACATCTTTGAAAAATAAAGCTAAGTACATTTGTCAGCAACAAACACAAAGCTGATGAAATAATCTATCATTCAAAGAGCTGTTGCGGATTTTATTGACTGCTTTGATGACATATTGCAGTGATTGAAATAGTTTTTCACTCAAGTTTCTAGCAACTAAATGTTGTCTATGAATAACGCAATGTACACCAAGGACATCTGGAATTTTATTTTTTAAGTGCGCTATTAAGCCTTTATGGCACCCTATCATAGCCGGAGCGCCATCCGCAGCAATTGAAATAATAGTTTTCAAAGGAATCTCTTTCTCATCGCAAAACTTTTCCAATATGTTGAATAGGGTTTCGCCTTTTGTATCGGTCTCTAAATTTCTAGCAAATAATAGTTCTTCACATATTTTCTCATCTTTAATAAACCTCACGTAAGACAACAACAATACTTCATTTTTATGTCAACAGCAGATTTTTTTTACGCACGTCAACAGCAACACACCCGGGTATGTACATACGTTTTGTATGGCAAATGGCATGCCGTTATAACCCGGCAGGTACACATTCAACTAATCGCTTGCGATTCAGATTTTTTTTACTAATATACTCACACATTTGCGTTATATCGATAATATACGTATGCATGTGTTAACACATTCGCGTAAATTGCGGGAATTCCCGTCATTCATGTTTCCTTCAATAAAACAATTGCGGGAATTCCCGCGCTATTATCCCGCAATTTCTTCCGCACATATAAAATTGCTCTTGAAAAATAAATGCGGGAATTCCGGTAATGGCGGGAATTCCCTAATTTGTTCAAACTATTTAAAAAAATTAACCTGTAGAAAAAAAGCGGGAATTCCCGCTCTTCATTTTTGTATGGAAAAATTAAGTGATTATCTGGCAGCCACCCGCTAAATTTAAATGAACGCGAACGTGTTAAAAATGGTCATGGTTAAAAAAACCCTAGCTTACATTTCTACACGGGCAACCTTGATATAGTTTAACAAATATACATACATACAAGTGTACATATTTTCTGGATTATTAAGGGTCGCTGATGATGTGGTTAGTACTTATTGTTTTGTGATTATAAGGATTACTTTAGGTTGCAAACATAAAAACTCAGGCATAAAATCGCTAGTACCTGCGCTAAAAAGTATAAAATAGGGTTTACCAGTATTACGGATTTTATCATGCACGTATGATTCGAAGTGAAAGGACGTTTCTGTTTATTTTGTGGAAATAAAAAAATAAAATCAAAGTGAAATGGCAGATGGTGAATGGCTTACTCCACGACAACTAAGCGCACTTTCGTACGAAGAACAGCAAGCATATTTTCGTCAAACGCTTGAAGAGAGCCAAGAAGAAATAAGTGACCACGATTCAGTAGTTGGTGACGAGGCTTTAGATGAATGTGTAGGTGATATTGGTGGTGATGACTCAGACTTAGAAGAGCCCATGTTACCAGAATATGACCCAGAGGACGACAGTGATTCTGATGAAGAACTTGAAGATGCACCAATTGAAACTGGGGAATATTTTACTGCCAGAGATGGTAATGTTTGGTCTTCGATACAACCACAACCTGTAAGATTCCGTACGCACAACATTCTAAGAAGTGCACAATCTGGACCAGTACGGGCAACGCAAGGTTTGACCATTTCAGAAACGTTCAAATTGATAATGTCAGACGAAATATGCGACATAATTATTCGTGAATCAAATCGAAAGGCAAGGCAATTCTTTGATGATGACAATGCAAAACATCCAACAAGAGAACCGAGATCATGGATTCCCATAACAGAAAGTGAATTTGATGCATATTTGGGCGTACTTTTGCTAAGCGGCGTTACACATTCTGGTTACGTGCATACGAAAGATTTGTGGAATACTAAATCACATCCATTATATCGTGCTGCAATGAGTGTACGACGATTTTGGGAAATTAGCCGCTTCATTCGTTTTGATAATGGAAACACACGCCAGCAACGCAAACAAACTGACAAAGCAGCAGCAATATCGGACGTTTTTTTGATGCTAAACAGCTGTCTTCGTAGATATTACGTGGCAGGAGCCAACGTCACCGTAGATGAACAATTGTATGCTTATCGTGGTGGAACTGGCTTCACGCAATACATACCATCAAAACCTGCCAAATATGGGATAAAAGTGTGGTGGGTGTGCGACTCCATTTCGTCCTATCCATTGCAGGTACTATCAATATTGTTGAAAGTATAAATATGTAACTTAATTTGAATTTAATATTTCAATGCAGGGACAAATCTATACAGGAATGGCACCGTCTGGTGAACGTGAAAGAAACGTTGGTGAAAGAATAGTCAAAGATTTATGTATCAACCTTTTTGATGGAAGTGGAAGAAATATTGTATGTGACAACTTTTTCACTAGCTACAACTTGGCAAAATCTTTGATGATAGACAATAATTTATCTATATTGGGTACTTGCAACAAAAGGCGTACATTCGTGCCAGCAGCATTTGCCAACCCCAAGGGACGTGAGGCTGAATCGTCAATGTTTGGGTTCTATAATCACGTTACGATGTGCTCGTACGTGCCTAAGAAAAACAAGGCAGTTGTATTATTGTCCACTTCTCATTATACAACAGAAACGTCCGGTCCTAAGAAGAAGCCATTGCTTATATTGGACTACAACAAAACCAAAGGTGGAGTTGATAGCATGGACATGTGCTTGTCCGAATATAGTACCAAGCGGCGCACAAATAGATGGCCTTTGGCTTTCTTTTATAATATTGTGGACGTTGCTGCGTTTGCTGCATACATAATATACGTTGACAACAACACTCACCTGAAGTCATATACAAGCCGCCGTAGGATGTTTCTCCATCAGCTAAGTGTGCAACTATGCAAGCCAGAAATAGAGAGAAGGGCGAATAACAGCAGAATATCCAGAGTTTTTTCAACGCGCAACGCCATCGAAGCCATGATAGGTAGGCCCATCCGAGTTGTGGATGCTGGAGCACATGAAGCGGAGGAGCGTGATAGTACGGGACGCCTAAAAGTAAAGGGGAATTGCTACATCTGCTCCAAACGACGCCCTACTCGTAAAGCATGCACATTATGCAACAAACCGGTGTGCGCAGAGCATTCCAAAGACTTGCCGCAATGCGATAGATGTAATTGAATTTCAATAATTTTAAATTTTTTCGTAGTGTTTTTAATATGTTTTTCAAAAGTATTTTATAATTTATAATAATTTTTATGCCATAAGTATTTTTGTCACTCAAAATAAACTATACTTTTCAAATATCATCATATTTGCATGCGTTTTACTATACATATGGTATGGTATACCCAGGTATGTATGCTGTTGACGTAAGGGTGCAACTTTGTAAATGGGCTTTATCTACCAAACGGATGATCCAATCCTAACCAAAATTGGGACTATTGCGTAAAACAGTTTTCGCTAGGATATCACCAAATTTCAAGTCGATCCGATTATCCAGTTCAGAGCTACAGCGTTTTGAAAACGCAAAACATACCCAACCGCCCCCCATGATACCTGCAGAGCCCACAAGGGGTTTTCGTTTTTCTGCTCATACACCTTCGAAAGGGGCATGGGAGGAAAGAACTCGCTAGAGAAGAGGGGTGGTGTGTTTGTGAGGATGGCTCACTTCACATATTTCTGCCAGGCACAACGTAAAATGATATTTTATAGAACGATTGTGAAATCAGATATATTTATACTCTCCCAACAAAGTTGCTAAGGAGAGTATTATAGTTTTGTTCACATAACGGTTGTTTGTAAGTCCTAAAACTAAAAGAGTCAGATATAGGGTTAAATATAACAAAGTGATCAGGGTGACGAGTAGAGTTGAAATCCGGATGTCTGTCCGTCCGTCTGTCCGTCCGTCCGTTCGTGCAAGCTGTAACTTGAGTAAAAATTTAGATATCATGATGAAACTTGGTACACGTATTCCTTGGTTCCATAAGAAGGTTAAGTTCTCAGATGGGCAAAATCGGCACACTGCCACGCCCACAAAATGGCGGAAACCGAAAACCTATAAAGTGTCATAACTAAGCCATTAATAAAGATATTAAAGTGAAATTTGACACAAAGGATCGCATTAGGGAGGGGCATATTTGGGCGTAATCTTTTTGGAAAAGTGGGCGTGGTCCCGCCCCTTAGTAAGTTTTTTGTACATATCTCGGAAACTACTATAGCTATGTCAACCAAACTCTATGGAGTCGTTTCCTTCAGGCATTTCCATATACAGTTTAAAAATGGAAGAAATCGGATAATAACCACGCCCACCTCCCATACAAAGGTTATGTTGAAAATCACTAAAAGTGCGTTAACCGACGTTTTTCCGGAGAAATGGCAGAAGGAAGCTGCATCCAAACTTTTTTTAAAAATTGAAAATGGGCGTGGCGTCGCCCACTTATGGACCAAAAACCATATCTCGGGAACTACTTTACCGATTTCAATGAAATTTGGCATATACTATTTTCTTAACACCCTGATAACATGTACGAAATATGGGTGAAATCGGTTCACAACCACGCTTTTATATATACATATATATACATTAGGAACCAATGATGATAGCGGAATAAAACTTTACAAAAAATACGGTATTTGAAAAATATGTAAATTACTGATAATGAAATCTCGATTATCACTTTATCATGCGAGAGTACAAAATGTTCGGTGACACCCGAACTTAGCCCTTCCTTACTTGTTTTCTTTCAGAAAGCACCAATTATACAGAGGAATCCATTTCAAGGTTCTCTACTTTTTTTTACGAAAAAAAAACACAGAAACTCCAAATTTAATGAGGAATGCTTATTGTCATTCGAAAGAACATTCTTTGCCATCTATTTTTTGAAGATTATCTCTTTCAAATATTGGCCCCGGCTTCGTCTCTGATGGCCCATCCCTTGAGTATATTTTCGATAACTCGTTCGACCATTTCGACTAGTAATTGGCGAATGATACGCATTATGTATTGCCGAAGCTTAAGTTGAAGCAGGATTTACGCATAGACTTTAGTATTTACGTATCCCCACAGGAAAAAGTCTAACAGTGTGATCTCATATGATCTTCGTGGCCATTCAACCGACCCAAAACGTGAAATTATCAGCTCACCTAAATGTTCTCTCAATAAATCCTTTGAATGAAGTGATGTGTGGGAAATGGTGCTGTCTAGTTGAAACCAAATGTCCCCGAGATCAAGAGCTTCAATGTCAGGCAACAACTAGTCAGTTATTATGGCGCGATAACGGTCGCCATTGAAGGTTACGTTCTCCCCGGCATCATTTTTGAAGAAATATTACCCGATAATTCCACCCGCCCAAAAACCACACTAAACCGTTATCTTTTGTATGCTTTTTAATTTCTTCAGGTTAATCTTCCTCCCAAATCCTGTAATCCATTGAGACAGAAATGGGCCTTGTCGCTGAAAAAAATTTGGCTCCAAAACGTCTGATCTTCTTGAAACTTTTCAATAGGTCATAAGCTGTATTTTGTACGTTTTCAGTTCAGATCTCGACGTAAAATGCGCCAAGTCGTTTCATACGTCATCCCGAGTTGCTCCGAACGGCTCCGCTATATTTTCTTCAACGCGTACTAGATGGCTATTCGGTCTATTCCGTTGAATATTATCCAATAATGCTGGGTTTCAAGATGGATGATGGTGTTACGAATAGTACACCCAGTGGGCCAATTATATTGATCATATGTTGAGGGAAATGCGCTAAATACATTTCTTATAGATAAGATATTTTCAAATCACAATTACATACTATATATATCTCAAAGAGTGTTCGATATTTCGCGTAAAGAGTTAGCAACAGGAGGTGTGGTATCCATATTTGGAATCTGTGTCCTTGAACAGATATGGTCCGATTTTCACATTTTAATACTCTTACAACCAGTTGCTACAGAGCATCGTTTAAAACTAAGCGAGATAGATATAGAGTTATATATATACAAATGATAAGGATGATGAGAAAAGTTGAAATCCGGGTAACTGTCGGTCTCTCCATCAGTGCAAGCTGTAACTTGAGTAAACATTAAGATATCTTGATGAAGCTTGGTGTACGGATTTCTTAGTACAATAGAAAACAAGTTCGCATATGGACGTAATCGGTCCACTGCCATACCCACAGAGGGACGGAAACACAAGTTTTAGGGCGAAAACCAGTTTTTTCCACGAAAACATGTCTCCATTGTCGGTCCGAACATAGTATTACAACAATTCCAAAACAAAGTACTGAGACAATGTTATGATATAGAGCGTGATCTAGGCGTAAGCTAGGTTAAGGCAGAAATATCAAAAATTGCGGTAGAAGTAGCGCTGTTAACTTCTAGAGATAGACCACCAAGACTACTCAAATGATATTTAAATTTCGTTATTTTTTGGACACCCTTTATAAAGCGTGTAAAGTTCACATTTTAGAAATAATTTATTTAAAAATATTGTTAGATTTGTATGTATTCCAAGAACAATGTACCAATTATTTTAATAATAAAATATTAAGTAATTATACTGTTCGATAAATACATTTTCTGTTTTTTGTATTTTCTGTAATTG
This sequence comes from Bactrocera neohumeralis, assembly GCF_024586455.1. Taxonomy (NCBI): domain Eukaryota; kingdom Metazoa; phylum Arthropoda; class Insecta; order Diptera; family Tephritidae; genus Bactrocera; species Bactrocera neohumeralis. The sequence goes on from NC_065921.1 coordinate 56,692,258, forward strand.
CTCACATGTATATTTTCTCTAAATGTTTATATTAAATGACATTACAACTATTGAAATCCATTTTTTATATTTCATTACAGAGCCCTATCCCATTCAAAACAATGGCAACGGAGTTCTTTGCAATAAATTGTGGAGACTAACATTAGCGACATTTGATGAAGAAGGCCGTTGTATCGGGCAAACAGGATCACTATCTATTAGTTATTAATCAAGACGATTAAAAGTTTAAATAACTGTAGTCCCATACTTTACCAAGAATGAATTTTATAATAATGCGTTTGTTGTATGTATATACTTGCATAAAGGTATGTACATATGTAGCATACAAGGTGGGTTCCAAATTAAACAGGACTTTTCGCATCTATATGTCGACTGGTGCGTTAGAATCTGATATCTTTATTGATTGCCCATTGAGAATTTCATCGACTGGAAGTGAAGCTATTGCGTTTTTAAAATTGTTAAAACTTTTACCGAAACGTTTCAATTGATGAAACAAGTTTATGGCGATGATTGCCTATCCCGTAGAATAGTGCACGAATTGTTTCAAATGACGATCAACATGTGAGCCAATCAAAATCCGTGATCACCGGAAATGCCATCGAAATTGTGCGTGAATTCATCAAAAATCAGCCGAAATCATCATTGAAATTCATGGAAATGGAATTGAACATTTCCAAAACATCGATTTATCGCATTTTGACCGAACATTTGGGCTTACGAAAGGTGTGTACACGGTTTGTTCAGCACAAATTGACTGACCAAACGACCTTGACGACCAAAAATTGCGGAGAATCCGTCTCATCGATCGACGCTTGTGACTGATTATTTGACCAAAAATCACATTTTAACAATTAACCACTCCCCTCATTCACTTGATATACGTATGGCACCGCGCGACTTCTTCCTTTTCGGAAAAATGCATTTGCTCATGAAAGGAAAGCGCTATGCAGACGTAGAGGCCATTCAAGAGGCTTGCACCGGCATACTAGCGGCCATACCGGCCAACGAACTAAAACATTCGTTCGACACGCTTTTGGACTATACTTATGTATACATATATGAGAAAAGAGGAACGAATCAATCGACTCACTAATCCTTACCAACGTTAAACAAAAATGCAGAAATATTTATATAGGAATAAGTATAGCAGTGATTGAAATGTATGTTTCAATATTTAATTTCAATGATATATATATGGTTACTTCAAGGATAAAAATTATCATAATAGTTATAAATGGAGCTCTTACAAGATGTTCTTCAAATGGTATTAGGAAAGTGTGAAATATTTAAATTTATAATTTTAGTTACTTTCTAAGATATCCAATATTTTTATTTTGTCTTCCGAATGTGATTCTAATATTTTATAATTTTGATTATGGTAGATTTCTGTATCAATTTCTACAATCTCTTTGAATTTTATTGGATTAGTTCCAAGTATGGTGTTATTATTTATTACATGTTCTCCCTCTAATAATATATTTTCATCGCTAATAAATGTGAAAAGTTTGTTATTTTCTTCAATGATATTACAAAATCCTTAGTTCTTTTCTAATATTTGGATTGTGCATTTATCAGTTTTTTTCTGATTTACATATGTATTTGTTCATATTATTTTTACATCTAGATATCCTTTTATAATTGCTTTCACAGTTAGCGATTAGAGAATATAAACGTAATTTACTATGGTGATATTTTAAGGGTGTGATATCTAATGCTTTACATTTTTGTGCAAAAATAATGACAAATGTGTTCTCAATACGGCCAATAAATATATCTGAGTACACGAGTTAGTCTATTATTAGTATATCTGTGCTGTGTGTGTGTGAAACCTTCTGTAAGCCGCCGCATCTTTTCGTAGAATTTTCGAGCATTACCCCTGTCGACCAGTTTATCAAGCTCTTCGTACTCACGCATTTCAGCCTCTTTCTTTTTCTGTCTGCAAATGTGTCTCGCTTTCCTTTTCAACTCTCGGTATCTATCGCATCCCGCACGTGTTGTGGTCGATCGTAACGTTGCGAGGTAGGCAGCCTGTTTTCTCTCCACTGCGACACGGCACTCCTCGTCGTACCAGCTGTTCTTTTGCACTTTCCGAAAACCAATGGCTTCGGTTGCAGCTGCACGTAAGGAGTTTGAAATGCCGTCCCACAGTTCCCTTATACCGAGTTGTTGACAAGTGCTCCCAGAGAGCAGGAGTGCAAGCCGAGTAGAAAATGTTCGGCTGTCTGTTGTGATTTCAGCTTCTCGACGTCGAGCCTTCCTTGTGTTTGTTGGCGTGCATTTTTTGCTGCACAGAGGCGGGTGCGAATTTTGGCTGCAACAAGATAGTGGTCCGAGTCGATGTTAGGACCTCGGAGCGCACGCACATCTAAAACACTGGAGACGTGTATTCCGTTTATCACAACATGATCGATCTGGTTGGTAGTTTTTCGATCCGGAGACAGCCAGGTAGCTTGATGAATCTTTTTATGCTGGAATCTAGTACTACAGATAACCATATTTCGGGCCCCGGCGAAGTCAATCAGCCTCAACCCATTAGGGGATGTTTCGTCGTGGAGGCTGAATTTACCGACCGTAGTGCCAAATGTTGGAGAACATGCTTTGATGCGGATTGTGGCTAGACGTTCATTCACCGGAGTGAATGATCGTACTCGGCGACGGAGTCTCTCTCCCACCACGAATCCAACACCAAACTTGCGCTCCTTTATATGGCCACTGTAGTAAATGTCACAAGGACCTACTCGTCTCTGTTCTTGTCGCGTCCATCGCATTTCTCGGACGGCGGTGATGTCAGCCTTTATTTTTGCGAGGACAATAACCAGCTGGGCAGCGGCACTTTCCCAATTAAGATTCCGGACAGTCCAGGTGCATGCCCTTATATCGTAGTCCTTATTTCGTTTGCCATGGTCGTCATCAAAAAGGGGGGTCTGTCATTCGAGGCAGCTGGTAATCTTTCATTGGTACATACATACCTTGTATGTATAGTAAGTAATATGTACTAACATATTTAACTTAAGGATTTTTGAATTGAAAAACATATAAAAAATAAAAAATATATATAAAAAAGGCAAGATTCGTTTACTTTATATGAAAAAAGATACTCGGTACTTGCAACATCTGCAAAACTTGCACCGAGCTCGGTTTTCATTACGTGCAAAAATGGAGATACTACTGTATTATAACTACACCGGAAGTAAAATTTTATACCATTTGCTCCATCACGGCTACTCAAAGAAACTTTGTTCGAGCTACAACTTCTAAAACATCAAAAGAAGAACTAATTCCAGGATATATCAAAGTTTTTTCAAAGAACTCTTTATGCAACACTACGTAGATTGGAAATTCATTTTTACTTTTATTTCGAAGACCGACTTCTACTCTTTTGCTATTGTTGATAACGTTGGAAATGCGTTAAAAGCTGGACATCTGCCAATTACTGCTCAGTATGCACCGCAGTAGCAGCAGCCATCTATAATGCGCTACCCCTAGTACAAAACTATAATATAAAAAGATTAACATGTACTGATAGCAGTTCTATAATCTCAGCTCTCCTAAATGCATCCAACAAATCTTACCTCATCGCGCGAATTCGAAACATACTAATTGATAACACAAACATAAAAATTATGTCGATCCCTGGACACGCTATTATTAGAAATGAATGAGCCGATCAAAACGCCAAATTGGAAAAACGTTTTTGAGCAAAACAATGCGCGATTGAAAAACGATAAATATAAAATTAAATAGCCGGCAAATTAAAACACGTTCGTACGGTTTCACGGTTCAATTCAAACTGGATTCTTTATTCTGTTTTATTGAATCGCTTAGCCCAAATCTTAAACTAATGGCTTAAACACATTGTACTAGATTATGTTTAATTAAGTCATGTAAGTAATAGATTATTATTAGAAATACATTATTATTTTAAGTATTTTATATATAATAGAGTTTCTTAATTTGGATCACTGTCGCCAGAACTGTTGCTTGAGACAGCAAACAAGTTGCCATCTCCCGCAACAACGAACTGGGTCCATTGGCACCTTTTCTGGGAATAATGCTCGCAGTGAGCATCCTATTAGCAGATGCACCTCGCCGTTGTTACGGTCTTGTCTCAGAGGTACTAGGTTGCGAGAGTTGAGCATGGCCTCCACTTCGGCCGCCAGTGTTGCTAGCTCCTCTGCTGTGCGCGTTGCCGATTACGCGAACGATGTGGTGTTTGGCGGACTTCACAGCGGCTTCCCATAATCCTTGGTAGTATAAAGATGAAGCTGCACCCTTCGTCTGCTGCAAATCTCTTCAATTCTGGACCCATTGCTAAAAATTGTCTCCTTCAGTTTTTGCAGCTTGCGATAGGCGCGACAAAGTTGGTGGCGTTGTCGCTGAATATCTTCGTCGGTATTCCTCGGCGTCCAATGAACCTTTTCAAGGCGAAAATAAATAAATTAGAAGATAGGTCCGAAACTAATTCTAAATATACTACTTTTGAAGTGAAGCAAACGAAAACTGCGATATATATTTTTACGGGTGGTCTACCGCGCATTTTTAATGTTGTATCTATTGGACCACAAAATATATAAGAAAAGGCCGTAGTGCTCGAAGTCTTTCGACTGACAAATTTCCCATTATTTGGTTTTGCAACTTCGGCTTGTAAAGAAAACAATGTATAGTATACAGTTTCTTACGGTTCTACTGCAAGCTGCTCGGGCATTAATTAGTCATATGCGTTCTCGAAGAAGCGCAACCAACGCTATAACCCCAGCGTTGTGATTTCAAATGTGCAGGAACCGTAAATACGTTATAACGAAGTGCGAACTTTTATTTAGTGAAAGCGGAAATTTGGCATCGTATGGGATTAATTTGAAAGGAAGCGACATATCCGAGTACTCTTGCAAAAACGGGTTAAGTTTTGGACCGCCTGTGCAATTTTTAGAAAACTCAAGTTTAACTCTTCTGAAGGCAGATCCCGCCCCGTGCAGAAATTTGATGGTCGTCTGATCCATCGTAAAATGTATGCGACCACAAGAAGCAATTTTTTATGAGAAGAGAAGTTTTCAATAAGGTCCAATATTGAATTTTTCTCAGCGGTCGAAATTTGTGTAAATGTATTTTTCTTCTTCTCTAGTGCTTCGTCTTCTGGTGAGACCTGGAAGTGGTTATTAATTGGCCATAATATAGGGTCTTCTAGAAGGAACTGTGGACCGCCAAACCTTGTCGAATTACTCAATTCGTCCACGTTACAACCACGAGATTTTGAGAGTTCCACCGGATTTTGTTTCGTTGGCACATGTCACCAATGCACTTTGTCAGTTAACTCTTGGATTTCGGACACTCTGTCTGCGACGAAGATTTGTAGTGAGGATGGACGTGTTTTAATCCAATGTAAAACTGTTTCATAGTCTGTCCAAAATGTAAATTTTTCGAAATGTGGATTCAACATAGGCACTACACTTGACCATATGTAATCTCGAAAGAAGATGTGCTGCCGAGAGCTCAAGACGCGAAAGAGATTTGGTCTTCAGCGGAGCCACTCTAGACTTTGCGGTAAGCAGCATACATTTAATACCACTTGCAAATTGGCTTCATATATGTATATACATATGCAGCATCCGTACGCCCTTATTGAGGCGTCGGCGAAGCCAATTTGGCAGATGGCACTCGACTCAACGTTTACGTAACGAGGAATGCTTATAGATGAGAGCTGCATTAGGTTGGCTTTAAAGTTCTGCCAGCTAGTGTCAAGACGCAATGGAACCGACTCATTCCAATCTAGTTTCTGGATCCAAAGCTATTGCAATACGATTTTTGCTTTGGTGTCCAGTGGGGCTCGTAATCCAAGAGGGTCAAAACGGCGAGCAGAAACTGATAGTATGTTTCGTTTAGTATATAATCTCGCATATCATTAAAATTGTCATCTAAAGCAAATCGAAACAAAACCTCTTTCGACAACCAATGAATTCCTAACGTTTTAGTAGAATTTTTGTTATTGAAGCTTAATGAATTTTCAGTGCAATCACTATCGAAAAGTTTAGGATGGTTCGAAAACCATTTCATTGGGCGAATTCTCCAGAGTTTAATATTTTTAATATACTGCCTACCTCGCAACAGATGTGGGTAGATACCGAGAGTTGAAGAGGGAGCGAGACGCATTTGTAGACAGAAAAAGAAAGAGGCCTAAATGCGTGAGTATGAAGAGCTTGATAAGCTGGCCGACAGGGGTAATGCTCGAAAGTTATACGAAAAAATGCGGCGGCTTACAGAAGGTTTCAAGACCGGAGCATACTCTTGTAGAACCCCTGAAGGTGATCTAGCCACCGATGCCCAGAGCATACTTAAATTATGGAGGCAACACTTCTCCAGCCTGCTAAATGGCAGTGAAAGTATAACGCCAGGAGAAGGCGAACCCGATTCCCCAATCGATGACGATGGAGCAGACGTTCCATTGCCCGACTATGAAGAAGTTCGAATAGCAATTGCCCGCCTGCAGAACAACAAAGCGGCAGGGGCCGACGGATTGCCGGCCGAGCTATTCAAACATGGTGGCGAAGAACTGATAAGGAGCATGCATCAGCTTCTTTGTAAAATATGGTCGGACGAAAGCATGCCCAACGATTGGAATTTAAGTGTGCTATGCCCAATCCATAAAAAAGGAGACCCCACAATCTGCGCCAACTACCGTGGGATTAGCCTCCACAACATCGCATATAAGGTTCTATCGAGCGTATTGTGTGAATCTTGGAAAAGACCCGTGAAAGGAGAATCGACACAAACCATCTGTCCGATGTCTGAGTTTGGTATCCTCGCAAAACTAATACGGCTGTGTAAACTGACGTTGAGCAACACGAAAAGCTCCGTCAGGATCGGGAAGGACCTCTCCGAGCCGTTCGATACCAAACGAGGTTTCAGACAAGGCAATTCCCTATCGTGCGACTTCTTCAACCTGCTTCTGGAGAAAATAGTTCGAGCTGTAGAACTAAATAGAGAAGGTACCATCTTCTATAAGAGTGTACAGCTGCTGTCGTATGCCAATGATATTGATATCATCGGCCTCAACACCTGCGGCGTTAGTTCTGCTTTCTCCAGACTGGAAAAGGAAGCAAAACAAATGGGTCTGGAGGGCAAAACAAATGGGTCTGAAGGAGGGCAAGACGAAATATCTCCTGTCATCAAACAAACATTCGTCGCTCTCGCGACTTGGCACACATGTCACTGTTGACAGTCATAACTTTGAAGTCGTAGATAATTTCGTCTATCCTGGAACCAGCGTAAACACCACCAACAATGTCAGCCTAGAAATCTAACGCAGGATAACTCTTGCCAACAGGTGCTACTTCGGACTGAATAGGCAATTGAGAAGTAAAGTCCTCTCTCGACAAACAAAAACCAAACTCGATAAGTCACTCATAATTCCCGTCCTGCTATATGGTGCAGAGGTTTGGACGATGTCAACAACGGATGAGTCGACGTTGCGAGTTTTCGAGAGAAAGGTTCTGCGAAAGATTTATGGCCCTTTGCGCGTTAGCCACGGCGAATACTGCATCCGATGGAACGATGAGCTGTACGAGATATACAACGACATTGACATAGTTCAGCGAATTAAAAGACAGCGGCTGCGCTGGCTAGGTCATGTTGTCCGAATGGACGAAAACACTCCAGCAATGAAAATATTCGACGCAGTACCCGCCGGGTGAGGCAGAGGAAGAGGAAGACCTCCACTCCGTTGGAAGGACCAAGTAGAGAAGGACCTGGCCTCGCTTCGAATATCCAATTGGCGCCACGTAGCGAAAAGAAAAACGATACGTTTAATATAGAACTTTTCGTTTTTTCATTCAAACTAAAATTTCACCAACTAATTTTCGTTTCTCAAAAATTTCCATCACATATTCATAAAGTTGGCTTTTCATGGTTATCCGAATTCCATCTTGAACAAAGTTAAAGAAATGTATTTATGTTATCCTTCCTTTCAAAATTTATTTAAATCATATAATATCTAGTCCATAAAAACATATTGCTTGTAAATAATTCTTACATGGAAGTTTCCATCTTTATTATTTAAGTCATTTATAAATAAGGCGTGAGCTGAAAGTCTCTGAAACTAGTGCTCCGTTTACTCTATTTAATAATAATTTTATTGTTATTTTATACATATAATAATAAATAAATAAATAATAATATCTTCCGTATTTAAGGAAAAGTCACCACATGATCAATTCATTAAAATATGCTGATGATGATGTTGATGCAACCCTTGTTGCTATATTATCTACTGGTGTTGTTTCTGTACGCCACCTCAGTGTTGTGCTAAGCCTCTGTTGGCGAAGCGAGCACGTACGAGAAGTACACTGATCATAGCGTTCCTTAACTTGTTTATTTTGAAAACGAAGACAACCATATTAGACAATGATTTCTTGAGAACGTAGGGCAGGCATCATTAATCGGAGGTAAATGAAAGTGCCCGAAATGAATTGGGAATAGATTTAACGATAGATCTCGGCGTATTCGAAGCTTCCGCTGGATTGCCTAGAATATAATTTTTTGATTTTTTGCCGATGATGCATAGCATGGTGTATAAAAATTCTATCGCAGCATACAACTGGTCGTGGGATGCGACTTCATCGTTATTCGCGTGAGCAGATCAAAAAGATGATGTATGAAACGATCGAAGCATTGCTTTATTCGACTTAGTAAGACACATATTACTTTGCCTGGATCGAAACTTGCGTCCTGTATCTTTATCCCAAAGCGAACGATTGGAGCGCTTACTGATGCAGGCAAATTTAATGAGGCACTAAACTGTATACATTGTGAAAAATTGTAATTAAATTTCCCTGGTAAATGATATTTCAACAAGTAAGGAAGGGCTAAGTTCGGGTGTCACCGAACATTTTGTACTCTCGCATGATAAAGTGATAATCGAGATTTCTTTATCAGTTATTTAAATATTTTTCAAATATCGTATTTGTGTAAAGTTGTATTCCGCTATCATCATTGGTTCCTAATGTATATATTATACAGAGAAGGCATCAGATGGAATTCAAAATAGCGTTATATTGGAAAAAGGCGTGGTTGTGAACCGATTTCACTCATATTTCGTACATGTCATCAGGGTGTTAAGAAAATATTATATACCGAATTTCATTGAAATCGGTCAAGTAGTTCCTGAGATATGGTTATTGGTCCATAAGTGGGCGACGCCACGCCCGTTTTCAATTAAAAAAAAAAGCCTGGGTGTTTCTGACGTTTTTTGTTAGTCGGTTAACGAACTTTTAGTGATTTTCAACATAACCTTTGTATGGGAGGTGGGCGTGGTTATTATCCTATTTCTTCCATTTTTGAACTGTATTTGGAAGTGCCTGAAGGAAACCACTCAATAGAGTTTGGTTGACATAGCTATAGTAGTTTCCGAGATATGTACAAAAAACTTAGTAGGGGGCGGTGCCACGCCCAATTTTCCAAAAAAATGTCTTCCAAATATGCCCCTCTCCAAAGCGATCCTTTGTGCCAAATTTCACTTTAATATCTTTATTCAAATAAATTAAGAAATTAGATAACTTAAAAAAACAAAAATATCCCGAACATGTGCATTGGTGTTAGTGCATAAAAAAATTTGTAATTGTATTGAAATATTTGAGAAAAGTGGTTAGCCGTGGCTGGCATGGTACAATCCCTTTGTTCTAAGATTACCAACCTTATCTTAGGTTTTCAAACTCAATGTTGTTTCGATGCATTTTCTTTAATGCTGTTTTGATACATTCCGTTTATATCATAAGGAATACTTTCCTTAACTCGCGCTCACGAAAAGGGTTAACGAAAGATTTAATTTGGTGCAAGTCCTTTTATTATAAAGCTGTAAGAAAAACTAAAAATTCATGTCGACACTTGTGTAGCATGAAGTGTGTAAAAAAAAAGTTGGGTAGAAAGAAGGTGAATTTTGTCCACTTCATAAAGGGGCGAATCCTCTTTACACGTTCAGGTACATTTTCTTGGTCCACTAGAATCAGCCAATAAACTTTATAAACATATATTCGCCGTAATTGATTCATTACAAAAAAATTGAACAAAGACGACTTAATCACACGAAGCTATCAGCCGTTTGAGAATATCAGCTTTCACGTCTGACGACTTTCGGCGTTATTGTAAAGACGAAAACATTAAGCATTTTAAAGTAACCACTGGCTTACCATTTGCCAATGGGCAAGTAGAGCGATTCAACACGATCTTTATTAGTGTTTTAGCGAAACTGAGCAAGAACATACCGACGAAGTGGCACAAATTCACAGACAGAGTTAAACAAGTAATAAATTCTACTTACAACAGAAGTATTGATATGACACCTTTTGAATTACTAACTGGTGTTAAAATTCGTACAGCTGACGACTTGAATATCAAAGAACTTATCGAAGAAGAAATAGAGATAGAGATCACAACTCGCAGAAGGAAGAGACGAAATACGACAATATGCAAAAAAACAAATATTAAAGATGCAAACTGAAAACAAAAAGACATACAATCTTAAATGCAAATAAACTAACCAATATTCTGTAAACGATTTAGTCGCCGAGAAAATAACATTTGGTGGCGGTCTCAAATTGAAGCCAAAGTATTTGGGTCCATATCAAATTACTAAAGTCAAAGTAATAATACCTATGATGTTAAAAAAGTTGGCGTAGCTGAAGGTCTAAATCAAACGACGACTTGTGTAGAATTAGTAAAACAATGATCGTATTTTTATAAAGAAAGCCGAGTTGTGGCGAAACCCTTTTTCGCAAGATGTTTAGAACAATAGACTCCGAACCAGAAAATTTCAACGAGAGATGACGACTTGACCACAGGACGCGTAGCTGTTGATTATAAGCGAAGTGTTTTTGATTCAAGAAAACTATTTTTTATTAATTAATAAAACTATGAACGTTGTAAACTGTTTTAAAATAATATTAAACCGCGATTTCAGTATTTCATTTTAAAACGAAGTTAACATATAAGAGTTTGGGTACAAACCCTACATATCGTCACCTAAAATGCAAAATAACGTATCATTAAAAAATTCGAAATTGAGTGTCTTTTTGATTATGATTAACTACTTCAAATTGCATTCATAATATTACATATGTTCAACATTTTCAGGTTCTACCCTCAGATATAAAACAGTTTTAACCAATATTAAAAATTTTTTTCTCTCACGTTCCATTTTATTTCGTTTTTTATTCATACCACTGTAATATTCCGAAAATGTTGTTACGTTATTTTGCAGTTATATATACAATATAATTTTATATCTACCTCTGTTAGTTTTAGGTGATACATACAAGCGTTAGGTGAACAAAACTATTATACTCTGTAGCAACAGATTGCAAGAGAATAAAAAAATTTTTTTTTAATTCGTCCCACTATAGGTATACCGATGTTCGGTTTATGATGTCTTAACCTTGTATTCTATGAATGTTGCTGTGTTCATTGTTTACTTTGTCTATGGCAGCCGTTAAGATTATTTTTATGAGCCTAGCGGCTTAACTTGTTAACAGAAATGTATAAACAAATTTTTTAAAGTTAGCCAAAAACTAAAAACAATACCGTACCGATACCCCGCATAAGCACAAATAGGCATTAACCCTCTCGCTAAAATCAACCACTTATTTTATATTGCTCAATATAAGTTTGCAATAAAATTTTCTGTAAACCATTTTAATAATATGTTAATGTTTCTTTTATTAGTATGACAATAAATATTTTTGTTATATGAAATTAGTTTTTTCGTTCAACTTAAACATTTTATTAATATATTAGTAGTATGCTAACTAATTTTTGCATAAATATATATTACATATGCATATGTACATTGGTACATATTGTTGGAACATTTATTGTTAACTCTGAATTTTCATGATACAAGCTCAAACATGCTCAATTAAATTTTTCGAACAGCCAAGCATTTTTGACGCACGTAAGTGTAGAATGTGCTTTATAGTATCGCACTCTTCTGGGAGATGAGTTTGAAGCTATTTTTTCTGTTTTGTTGGTAGTTTGGCACTGTTTCCCTTTTATATTTTGGAAATTTGAGCCGTTGGAAGCCTGTGGATTACATCAAAAAAAAGTTTACACGGAAAGTGAAGCTTCCATTCGCGATCACCGTCCTCGGCGGTAGGGTTTCAACGTCCGGTTACTCGTTTTGTGTTAGATTTGTGAAATGCGTAAAAAAACTAATAGCCCATTGGTATTTTAGTAGCAATGACTGGTTGGCATAATCAAAAATTTTTTAATCAATGAATGAATATATAACGAAGAAAATAATAAAAAGAATAACGAAAGATAATCACAAACATAATAATTTATTTAAATTGTTGATGAATTCATTGAACTGAAGAACAACGACGAGGGAGAAATTAAGGGCAAGAATGGATTCTCAAAGGCTTCACATATTATTAAAGGTATAGTATTTAGGTGTGGAAGTATATTGTTAAATCCCAAGGGGGGGGGAAATAAAAATAAAAGCCCGGGAAGTTCCTTCAGGTGCTGGCAAAGTTTTATATCAAAATGTAGCAGTTAGTTTCGACCCGATTTTATAAATTCTTACCAGCAACACATACTATTAACATACCAAATGCTAACTAAAAGCGCCCCGGGTTTAACTCCGATACCTCATATCCCATCACCAATTATATGGATTAATGTCAGCTGCATGTTCAAAAATTCTGATATTAGTCATATAGGGGATAGGTCAAGTTCCACCCGATTTTACACATTTTAGTAACAAAGTACACAGTTATTAGTAAAACACGCTCACTCATTTAAATTGACATACCTCACATATTAACCGATATAGGTGGTATAAAGTCACTAGGAAATTCGAAAATATTTATATTAGGTATATGGGGGCGAAGGAATGTATTGAGGTTTGAACAGTTTCAGTTATAGTTGAAAAAGTTTTAGTCAGGATGTGCAAAAATTTTAATATTAATTATATAGGAGATAGGTTAAGTTTTCACCCAATTTTGTCCATTTTAAGCACAAAGTTACATTTAGGCTGTTCACGGTAAGGTGGTTATCGGGTTATGTGATTATTAGATTAAAAATAACCTCTATGCTCTGTGAACATCCTATGTATATATGGTTATTTGCTTATTTTTACACAAACAGCTGTTCATTGTTTACAATTTTAGTTCAATAAAATTCCTACTTATAAAATGCTTAAACAAAGTTTGAAAAGCAAAATAATCGAATTTAAAGTAAGTTCTGCTATTCAGGAAATGGACTTTATTAAAGGTGTGTGCTTATTAAAAAATCCGAATTCAAAAAATTTGCAGACATCTTGCGCCCTGAACAGTGTCACAATGCAATGGATGAAGTATTAGAAAAACTGCTAGAGTATATAAATTTAATCACCTGCAGTAGACGGGGAGATGTTCTCCATGTTCCGAAATCTATTCATTGGCGCGAAAATGTTCTGTGTTGCTTTGACGATGGAGATTTTTACAAATGCTGCACGTCAGCAAATGCCAATTCGCTCATCTCCTATTTTTTGTTGCTTTTTATTTCGGTTTTAATTTGCTGATTGTAAACAAAAAACAGCTGTTAATAGCAGATTTTCCAATAAGAAAATCTAAATGGGAATGCCATTCGCTTAGTTTTATTTATTTTTTGTGCTGCCATTTAGTAAAACTTCAACGACTTTCTAACACTGGAAATAAGCAAACAATAACATAATCTGTAAACAAGGTCTAGGTTGGTCAAGTTGGTTATTTTGTCATACCGCATTTTTTTGTTGTTTACTTAATCACATAACCACATAACCCGATAACCACCTTGTCGTGAACAGCCTAACTGTTATAAGAAACCCCGCTCTCTCATTTCCATTGAGATATCTCACATATTAGCCTCTATAGGCGATATAGGGAGTATAAAGTCAAAAATCAAAGTGAGGGAAATGTCCTAACGAATGAACGTGCTTAGTTCCAATTTAGCAAAACATATTTTATTGAAACATCATCTACCCGGGGGTATTTTAATTACAATATGTCATAAGTTAAATATAATTCCATGGACTCCGATCCTCTGGTTGACGATTTGCACCTTTGGACAACCGAAAAAAGCCCACGCCTAAGCTGTTCAAAAATGAAGGTGATGCTCATTATTTTGTCAATATTCGTGGTGTGGTGCATCGAAAAATTGTTGAAAGATGGCCAATAAAGAGTTCTACTTGACCGTATTAGGAGTTTGCGTGAGAACATCCGTCGAAAACGACCAGTATTGTGGAAGAACAGTTCTTGCTTTTCACATGATGATAATGCACCATCACATCGGGCTATGTTGTGACCGAATTTAAAGCCAAATACGCAATGAATATCATTGATCAACCACCACATTCACCACATTTGGCTACGTGTAATTTTTTCTTGTTCCCCAAACTGAAATTGCTGCTCCGTGGAACACGTTTTCAGTCGATCGAAGAGATAAAAGAAAGGTCGCTATAGGCCATCCCGAAACGTGCTTATGAAGTCTTTCGAGGACTTAAATATTGCAGAATAAATATTTTGCGTTTTATTTACAATTTACGGGTACACATGTAGTATGTAGGAGTTGGGGGTAGTATTGACCCGGTTTTATCTATTTTTACCAATATTACATACTATTAACAGGCCAGATGCTAATAAAATGTCCCCTGCAATTTCAATAATATATCTCACACATGAACTGATATTTGCGGTGAAAAGTCAACTATTGGCGCTTATATCCATTCTCCTGTTAAGACCATCTCGCATGTAAAACTTCATATCTCTTTAGTATTTAGTTACTAATTTATCACACTTTAAGAAATTTTTAACAGTTCCATTATATGTCTCTTTCGATTTCATACATTTTTATCAGTAGGGGTATCTAAGGGATTTGTTCTTAGGTGCATTATGTATATATTGTATTTTGTAATACTTATGTTACTATTTTAATACCGGTCTCTTTTGGAATTTTTGAAAAACTGAAGGCACTGTAAACGGAATAGACAACGCCAGAGTCAAATTTTCTTCGCGGTATTCATTATCGATATCATAATATATTTTTAAAGATTCCAATAATCCAATAAACCGGTAAAATATTACAGCGATCTAATAATGAATCTATCTAATAAATAATAATAATTACAGCGAGCAGTTACAAACGCGAAAAGTTGAGTAATCTTATTAAACCCTGAACAGGGTATATTAAGTTTGTCACGAAGTTTGTAACACCCAGAAGGAAGCGTCGGAGTCCCTATAAAGTATAAACATAAATAATCAGTATGTCGAGCTGAGTCGATTTAGCCATGTCCGTCTGTCTGTCTGTCCGTCCGTCTGTTTGTATATTTACAAACTAATCCCTCCGTTTTTAAGATAACGTTTTGAAATTTTGCAAACGTCATTTTCTCTCCATGAAGCTGCTCATTTATCGGAACTGCAGATGTCGGACCACTATACGGGTCGATCGATCGGAATCAAGTTCTTGTATAGAAAACTTTCACATTTCACAATGTATTTTCACAAAAGTTTGCACAGGTTATTTTCTAAGGCAACAATGTAATCTCCGAAGAAATTGTTCAGATCGGTTAACTATGGCATATAGCTGCCATACAAACTGAATGATCGGAATCAAGGCAACAATGTAATCTCCGAAGAAATTGTTCAGATCGGATTACTGTAGCATAAAGCTGCTATACAAACTGAACGATCTGAATCAAGTTCTTGCATGGGAAATTTCTTCATTTGACGATATATCTTCACGAAATTTGGTATGAGTTATTGTTTATAGAAACAATGTAATATCGGAAGAAATTGTTCAGATCGGTTAACTATAGCATATAGCTGCCATACAAATCTAACGATTGAAATCAAGGGTTTGTATGGAAAACTTTCGCATTTGACTTGGTATCTCCGCGAAATTTGACATGGATTACTGCTTAAGGTGACAACATAATCTCCTAAAAAATGGTTCAGATCAGATTACTATAGCATATAGCTTCCATACAAACTGAACACATAGTTACAAAAAGAAATTCACCTGTGAAGGGTATATTAGCTTCGGTGCAGCCGAAGTTAACGTTTTTTTTGTTCCTTTCAAGGGCAGATTCTTTTTGGGACATAAGATATAGCTGGCGCATTTATATCACTTTTTTAATTTTTTTTTTATTATAGGTATCAGAAGTACTTAATTTTTTTCATAGACATTTTTTTAGGAAATTCACTTATAACATATTATCTATTAGAAAATATTTATATTAAGAACATTATATAAAATACGAGCCTATATTTCTTCATCTAAACTTCGCAAAAGCTCATTTAAAGCTTGGTTTTAAAAAAGGAACTATTTTGCTCGACTGTTGCGAAAATTAAAAATGAACCTTTCATAACTTTGCTTAAATGCGATGTTTTAAAGAATAACTCAGAAAGTGTGCTTTTAAATTTCCGTCACTTGAATAAGTATAGCTTTCTCAATACAAGAAAGAATTCAAAAATGGAAAGAATTATGTTCTGAAAGCTATCATAAAGGTTTTTTAAGTAGTGCAGTGCTAAATAGAGAAGGTACCATTTTTTATAAGAGTGTACAACTCCTGGCGTGTGCCGATGATATTGGTATTATCGGCCTCAAAACCCGCGCCATTAGTTCTGCTTTCTCCAGGCTGGACAAGGAAGCAAAAGAAATGGGTCTGGCAGTGAACGAGGGCAATATCTCCTGTCATCAAACAAACAGTCGTCGCACTCGCGACTTGGCTCTCACGTCACTGTTGACAGTCATAACTTTGAAGTTGTAGATAATTTCGCCTATCTTGGAACCAACGTAAACACCACCAACAATGTCAGCCTGGAAATCCAGGATAACTCTTGCCAACAGGTGTTACTTCGGACTGAGTAGGCAATTGAGAAGCAAAGTCCTCTCTCGACAAACAAAAACCAAACTCTATAAGTCACTCACAATTCCCGTCCTGCTATATGGAGGCAGAGGCTTGAACGATGTCAACAAAGGATGAGTCGACGCTGCGAGTTTTCGAGAGAAAAGTTCTGCGAAAGATTTATGGTCCTTTGCGCATTGGCCGCGGCGAATATCGCATTCGATGGAACGATGAGCTGTACGAGATATACGACGTCATCGACATAGTTCAGCGAATTAAAAGACAGCGGCTACGCTGTCTAGGTCATGTTGTTGGAATGGACGAAAACACTCCAGCTCTGAAAGTATTCGACGCAGTACTCGCGGGGGGAAGCAGGGGACGAGGAAGACCTCCACTCCGTTGGAAGGACCAAGTGGAGAAGGACCTGGCTACGCTTGGAATATCCAATTGGCGCCACGTAGCGAAAAGGAGAAACGACTGGCGCGCTGTTGTTAACTCGGCTATAATCGCGTAAGCGGTGTCTACGCCAATTAAGAAGAAGAAGAATATCTCACTCCATACCATTTTGTCTCACGATCATCGAATTGACGGCTTACATTTAAACCTTGCCGCACATCCACCCTGAAACATTTTTCATTAAATTAAGGTCTGGTGAAAAGGATGGACACTTCAACAAACTGAAATTTTGATCTGCATCCCAAGACTTTATTACCCTTGCCGCATGGAACGGAGCATTTCCAAGTTGGTATCTTCAGGGAATGGGTCCAATTAGAAAATCGCTGAAATGCACACTCGAGTATTTGTTTGTACGAATATGCAGTAATTTTTATACTCTGGCAACATGTTGCTACATCGTATTACAACCTTTCTTTCTACTTCATATAAATTACAATATTAAATTCTATCTAATTCTATCACTTTCCAGTGTACAAATAAAGTAACGCAATAAAACTTTGCACGAATAATCCTCTCATGACCAAAAACTGTGCAAATTTAAACAAAACTATTCAAACCCATAGCTACCAAATATTTGGACCACAGTACCTATAGTTGACTTTTTACCATAATTGAATTTTGGCAATAATCCTTTTCTGATTCAAAGATTTTCGAACTTCCGGGTGACTTTATACCGCATATATCGGCCAACATGTGAGTATTCTCTATGAAAATGAGAGAACGTGTCTAAGTCATAGCAGTGCATCTTTAAACCTAAAAGGAATCAAATTGGACGAAAACTTGACCCAGCCACCATCAGAATTTTCGAACATCCGGGTTTACTCAATATGATTGGCGTTGGTAACGGGTTTTTCAATAGGGACGCTACAAAATTAGACTAATAGGGAGAAAAAACGACACCATTCTTTTTCCCGCTCTTTTGACATTTTTCTTCAGTAAGGTTTACCATTTTCTTAGAAAGATATATGATCCAACAAAGAGTCGAAATTATTAAAATTTACTACCAAAATTCGGAGTTAGTGGACTCAACTTTGAAAGTTGGTTTTTTCAATAAGAACGCTACAAAAGTTTGTTTTTAAATAACACAGAAACGGTTTGGGATATCAATGAAATTCTTTACACCTGTGAAATGGCAGTAGAACTGATAGTTGACGAAGGAACCAAGAATCTGCGGTCGACAAACTAAGTGCGAAAATTGTTGCGTCAGAACTTGTGAAGAATACTACAGGGCTCAGTGTACGTTCCTCTGTTGGATACAATCAGCGAAGATATGAAGACGCGCTTTTCTAGAGAAGTATTGGATGGATTTTCACTAAGCTTGCAGAAGCAAAAATCAAAACACAACAAGTTTGAATTGAACCTATACCCCATTCTTCGCATATTCTGTACACTTCCTGTGATGAATACGAGCTCTGAATGCTCTTTTACGGCACTTCGTCGCATGAAAACGTGACTGAGGACGAACATGCTTCAAAAAAGCTTGTTCGGCCTGGCGTTGCTGCGCACGCATCATGAGATTGGAGGATTTGATATAGGCCTTAACAACCGCGCCGTTAGTTATGCTTTCTCTAGAATGGATAGGGAAGCGAAGCAAATGGGCCTGGTGGTGGACGAAGACAAGACGAAATACTTCCTGTCATCAAACAAACTGTCGTGCAATTGAGAAGTAAATTCCTCTCTCGACGAACAAAAAAAAACTCTATAAGTCACTCATTATTCCCGTCCTTTTATAGAGTGCAGAGACATGGACGATGGCAACATCTGATGAGTCTACGTTACGAGTTTTCGAGAGAAAGGTTCTGCGGAAAATTTGTGGTCCATTGCGCATTGGCAACAGCGAATATCGCATTCGATGGAATGATGAGCTGTATGAGGTATCTTGGAATCTCCAATTGGCGCCACATTACAAAAAAAAGAAACGACAGGCGCGCTGTTATTAACTCGGCTATAACGGCGTAAGGGTTTCCTACGCCAGTAAAGAGAGGATTTTATATTAAAAAGTCGATTTGAAAATTTTCCGCCTTGATATTAAACATTAGTATAATAATCTTCGGTTTTCAAGTGAATGTTGTCAAATTGGTGGGGAGGTAGCTTAGAACCAAAGAACGGATGAAGGTATCCTTTTATGCTAAAAGTGAATGCACTTTGAAGATAATTTGCATTAAGTTCGTATCCTCTCTACAAATGACGATCTTGATATAAATAAAGAGATACTTAATAGGGCTTTACTCTTGATCGAAGACATGTGTTACGTCATTTTCAATAGTTTATTTGTCAGGTTAGGAATGCTAGCGCCAAATTGTGAAATGAATGACGGCATTGCTTAATGGTAAATCTGCTGAAGATTTGTTAAGCAGTTGTTGACTAACGGTAATATTTGAGTACCTGCTGATGAATCGAGCGGATTGATTTCATTTCCCCGATAATTTCTGTAACTTTGTCTCATCAAAAGATGAACTTATCAACAAACATCATTACTAACCACAAAAGTAATGAATTGTTGAGTGAGTGAACAATTTTAGCGGGAAAGAATAAAGATGTAGAAGACCTTACCTACGAGTTCAGAATGAGGACATCGGATCAATGCATAAATTCGAATCTATTGGTTAAGTAATGAATGAAGATGAAGCCCCTAACTAATCAGTTAAATATTTATACACTTTGGATGAGCTTGGCTCCGTTGTAATAATTCTTCGAAACTTAAACCAAGCAAAACTATTTAACGGTACGCGTTTGGTGATAAGTAATTTGATTAGCAAAGTGATATGCTTTTCGATACTCAAAGGAAACTTCGAAGGTGAGGAAGTTTTGATTCGGAGTATACCGATGATCCCAACCGATATGCCGTTTGAGGTTAAACTGCTTTCATTTCCGATTCTGTCATTCGTAAAGAGCATTAACAAATTAATAAGTCGATCTTTTAAAGTTTGTGGTCTGGAATATGCTTTTCGCATGGTCATTTATATGTGGCATGTTCAGGGGACGGAGGGTCATCTGCGTTGTTTGTTTTTGCGCCTGATAATTAAACAGAAAATATCGTGTATCACAAGGTACAAAACTGGAGAGTACGACCTCTGCACTAGAAAACATGAACAATAAAGAATCATTAAAATACTTTCATATTATATTTGTATTTCCTAAAAAAAGGTCTTAATAAAATACAAAACCAGCTTATGTGCCTCCTCTTAGGCAAAACAGAGTTCGCTGGGTCCTTAATATAGAGTGAACCAATAAAGTTTACATACAAGTCCATTTTTTCTGTCCATTTCAAGATATGTACATATATTTATACCCTGAACAAGGTATATTAAGTTTGTCACGAAGAAGGAAGCGTCGGAGACCCTATAAAGTATATATATAAATGATCAGTATGTTGAACTGAGTCGATTTAGCCATGTTCGTCTGTCCGTCCGTCTGTCTGTATATATACGAACTGTTCCCTCAGTTTTTAAGATATCGTTTTGAAATTTAGCAAATGTCATTTTCTCTTCAAGAAGCTGCTCAATTGTCGGAACTGCCAATATCGAACCACGATATCATATAGCTGCCATACAAACTGAACGATCGGAATCAAGGGGTTGTATGGAAAACTTTCACATTTGACAATGTATCTTCAAGAAATTTGGTATGAGTTATTGTTGATAGAAATAATGTAATATCGGAAGAAATTGTTCAGATCGGCCAACTATAGCATATAGCTGCCATACAAACTGAATGATCGGAATCAAATGCTTGCATGGGAAACTTCCTCATTTCACGACATATCTTCACGAAATTTGGTACGAATTATTGTTCATAGAAATAGTATAATCTCCGAAAAAGTTGTTCAGATCGGTTCACTATAGCATATAGCTGTCATATCGAAATCAAATGCTTGCATAGGCAATTTTCTCATTTGACGCTAGAATAGTTGAAGAAATTCTGCAGGTCGGATAACAAAACCTGCCATACATACTTAAAAATCAAAATTAAGTTCTCATGTGACAAAAAATGTTCATAAATTTTCGCATGGATTATTGCCTAAGACAGTGTTTCCCAAAGTGGGCGATAACGCCCCCTTTTGGGCGCTGCAGGTGTCAAGGGGGCGGTAAGAGACCCAGAATGAAAATGGAGGCGTTTTGTAGAGGTCTGGGGGGTTATTTGTAATTTTATTTAGCTAGGAGGCCTTTTAGACAACGACTACATGAGCTCTCGACTCTCAATAACAACTTGTGAACATCAACTAATATTAATTAGAAGATTGATCAAACTCGGTTCTATATTTCTCTCCGCCTAGTTCATATATCTGTCCTATTTTATTGAATATAGAAAAAACAAGTAAGGAAGGGCTAAGTTCGGGTGTCATCGAACATTTTATACTCTCGCATTATAAAGTGATAATCGAGATTTCATTATACGTCATTTACATATTTTTCAAATACCGTATTTGTGTAAAGTTTTATTCCGCTTTCATCATTGGTTCCCAATGTATATATTATACAGAGAAGGCATCAGATGGAAATCAAAATAGCGTTATATTAGAAGAAGGTGTGGTTGTGAACCGATTTCACCCATACTTCGTACATGTCATCAGGGTGTTAAGAAAATATTATATACCGAATTTCATTGAAATCGGTCTAGTAGTTCCTGAGTTATGGTTTTTGGTCCATAAGTGGGCGACGCCACTCCCATTTTAAATTTAAAAAAAAAACTTGGGTGCAGCTTCCTTCTGCCATTTATTCCGTAAAATTTAGTGCTTCTGACGTTTTTTGTTAGTCCGTTAACGCACTTTTAGTGATTTTCAACATAACCTTTGTATGGGAGGTGGGCGTGGTTATTATCCGATTTCTTCCATTTTTAAACTGTATATGGAAATGCCTGAAGGAAACGACTCTATAGAGTTTGGTTGACATAGCTATACTAGTTTCCGAGATATGTACAAAAACTTAGTAGGGGGCGGGGCCACGCCCACTTTTTCAAAAAATTACGTCCAAATATGCCCCTCCCTAATGCGATCCTTTGTGCCAAATTTCACTTTAATATCTTTATTTGTGGCTTAGTTATGATACTTTATAGGTTTTCGGTTTCCGCCATTTTGTGGGCGTGGCAGTGGGCCGATTGGGTTGGGGTCAAAATTCTGCTTTTTTGGAAATTCTGCATTCATAATTCCGGAAGTCGGAACACTGGGAATCAAAGTTATGGAAGTCAATATTCTGGAATTCAAAATGCTGGATAACGAAATTCTAAATTGCAAAATTCTGAATTGCAAAATTCTGAATGGCAAAATTCTGTAATTAGTGATTAAAAATGCGTGTTGATAACAAAAAAAGTGCGCACTTTGCCATTCTGTAATCATATGTTTTATTGCCTAGCAAGTAGTTTTTTACAACTGCATGATTGTATTTGTTATTGTTATTCCTTTGTTTGTTGTTGTTCATTTACTTTTTTGTACTACCATGATTGTATTTGTTATTGTTATTGCTTTGTTTGTTGTTTTTCATTTACTTTTTTGTACTACCATAATGATTTAGTTTACTATGTACCTACATATACATACATATATGTACTGACTTAGCAATGTGTTACTGCAATTTCATTAATAAAAACGTGCTAAATATTTTTGTGAAATGATGGAAAATATAACTGTGGTGAAGTCTAATAAAGGAAAAGACATGTTAAACGTCGACGGCTACTTCTTCTATGTATTTGGAACGAAAAAATAAGAAAACATTTAACTGGACTTGTTCTGAACGAATTAAAAACAAATGTACCGTGCGTATTGTCACACAATTCGATGGCTGTGAACATGTTATACGAAAAAAAAAAGAAATGAATCTACTTGGTCTTTATTTGTTAATAATGTTGTTTTTTTGTCTTTCCGATAAACATGTTTGAATTTGGAATCATTTTGGAGGTTATGTTTTGTTTATGTTATATTATTATGTTATATAAGAGACACGATTTGGCTCAAATTTTGGAGAAAAAATTTCCAGAATTAATTCTGGAAAACGTAAATTTCGGAATTTAGAAAAACCAGAATTTCGAAATGCAGCCAAAAAAAGCAGCGGAATTGCGGAATTCCGATTTCCAGAATTTTGTCGATCCAGAATGTTGATTCCGGAATTTTGACTTCAGAATTTTGACCGTTTCCCGTCCGATTTTGCCCATCTTCGAACTTAACCTTCTTATGGAGCCAAGGAATACGTGTAACAAGTTTCATCATGATATCTCAATTTTTACTCAAGTTACAGCTTGCACGGACGGACGGACAGACGGACGGACGGACAGACAGACATCCGGATTTCGACTCTACTCGTCACCCTGATCACTTTGGTATATATGACCCTATATCTGACTCTTTTAGTTTTAGGACTTACAAACAACCGTTATGTGAACAAAACTATAATACTCTCCTTAGCAACATTGTTGCGAGAGTATAATGAAAATCATGTCAATCGGTCGCTCCGTTTCATAACGGGGAATCTCGACAGGATAGAATTTATAGAATACTAACTGTCAAACGTATTGCTATTGCCATTGCCAAATCTGTATGTGGGCTTTTGCTATCATAATATAATCATTTGCGCAAAGGTGTAGGGTAGGTAGGTTCGAGCTGATGTAGCGAATGCTTTGAGCTTTTGAATAATTTATTTTATCAATTGCAAAATGACGTCGGGTAGGTAGCTGATGTAACGCACGTTTTGAGCTTTTGAAATCCCTAAATCTTTTATGTGGAAAATAAAAAAAAAGGATCTTTACCCTTTCTTACAAATGTATTTCTGGGAAAAATAAGAAAATGAGAAAGATCCTTTTTTTACAAATGTATTTCTGGAAAAAATAAGATAATACGAAAAGGAGAAAAATCCTTTGTTTGCAAATGTATTTCTAGGAAAAATAAGAATTAATATTTTTGGACTACTATATAATAATTGTGCTTAAGCATTCCTATATGAACAATGTAATATTTAATTTATATTCATTTGAGTTTTTGCGCGCAATAGATGAGCATTACTTACGCCTCCATTACAGTACTCGCGAAGTTAAACGTATTTCTCAAAGCAAAACAATGTCGGAAGTAAAAAAGAAGAGACGGCAATACTGTGCGGAATACATAAATTCAGATTCATTGAAAATCCCACAAACCCATCCTCGCCTTTGTGTCTTCTATGTCTAAAAACATTTTCGAATGAAGCAATGAAGCCTTCAAGACTGCAAGATCATTTGAATAAAATGCATCCAGATAAGAGACACAAGAATGTAGCATATTTTCAAGACCTAGAGAAGAAGCATAATACTCTGCCAAGTGTAGCAGAACTATTTTCGGCGGCTGCTAAGCAAGATGACGACGGACTTCGAGCTTCGTACAATATCTCTGTGTTAATTGCTTAAAAAGGCAAACCACATAACATCGCAGAAGAGTTAATATTGCCAGCAATAAATGAAGAAATAACTACCGTGCTTCATAAACCGGCCGCAGATATTATCCGAAAAATTCCTTTGAGTAATAATTCTGTGTAAAGACGAATTGATGAAATGGCTGAAAACATTGAAGAATCATTGTGCGATCACCTGAGGACAAGCCAATTCTCAATTCAGCTCGATGAGTCCACTTTACCAACTAATGAAGTATTGTTGTTGTCTTACCTGAGGTTTTTTAAAGATGAGAAAATGTGTGAAGAACTATTATTTGCTAGAAATTTAGAGACCGATACAAAAGGCGAAACCCTATTCAACATATTGGAAAAGTTTTGCGATGAGAAAGAGATTCCTTTGAAAAATATTATTTCCATTGCTACGGATGGCGTGTCGGCTATGATAGGGTGCCATAAAGGCTTAATAGCGCACTTAAAAAATAAAATTCCAGATGTCCTTGGTGTACATTGCGTTATTCATAGACAACATTTAGTTGCTAGAAACTTGAGTGAAAAACTATTTCAATCACTGCAATATGTCATCAAAGCAGTCAATAAAATCCGCAACAGCTCTTTGAATGATAGATTATTTCATCAGCTTTGTGTTACTAATGACGAGGATTTCAATCGTTTGTTGTCTCATACTGAAGTTTGTTGGCTATCAAGGGGCAATTGTCTGACTCGATTCTACACCCTGTTTGACCTGTTATAGAGTTCTTGGAAACTAAAGATACAGAATTTCAAGACAAGCTCATAACATTAAAGAATGATATAGCTTACATGACAGACCTGTACAAATATTTCAACGACATGAATCTCCAACTGCAAGGCGATAAACTAAATTTAATTAAAACACAAAACGTCGTTGCTGCTTTCGCAGCCAAACTGCTTCTACACAAAAAGAATCTGGGCAGACGTGAGTTTCACAATTTTCCGAATTTATCAGTATCATGCAGTAACGACGAATTGTTTGCCTCCTGCCAACATTTGGAAACCCTGCACATTGACTTCACCGAACGATACCAGGACATTTTGAACTTTGAAATACCAGACTGTGTGTTGGATCTGTTTTCAAATGTCAACACAGCAATGTCACCTCAGCTGGAAGAAGAACTTATAGAATTGACAACAAACGAGGAAATAAAAATCAAGTTCAAGAATGGTTACCAAGAATTTTGGCTACAAAAACCGATCTCGCAATTGTACCCTGGATTGTGGTCAATCGATCAACGATTCTTGATAGCATTCCCATCGTCATATTTGTGTGAACGTAGATTTAGTGCTGTGACAACACTGCTTACTAAAAATAGAAATCGTTTGCTTGTTACCGAACGTGGCGACTTGCGACTGTTCTTGAGTAAATTGGAACCTGATATTAACAAACTTATTAAACAGCATCATTGTGTTTCAATAATCATTCTTATTGGCAGGTGGAGCCCGTAAGAGTTAACTTGAGATCTAAGCGCCGTTGTATGTTACCTACTACGCTCAGGTTTCAAGTTGCTGGTTATAGTAAAAGTTTCGTTTAGAATTCTCCGTTAATATACATACATACTATATAGGTCACAATAATTAATTTGAAGTTATAGTGGTTTTTAAATAGGTGAAAAAATAGGGGCGCTAAAAAAATATTTATTCTCAAAGTGGGAGGTAGACAAATTAAGTTTGTGAACCACTGATTTAGTGGTTTGAGGTTATATCCAACGGTGTGTGGAGTAACTGATTTTTTAAGGGTTAAAAACGGTTGTATTATAAAAAAGTTATATGGCAATGTTGAAGGTATTAAAGAGGTCTATAACTTATGTAGACTTTTGTCAGACTTTGCTCACATAACCTCAAAGTTTACGTGAAAAATTAACATAACCTAGTTTTTGAGGATTTTATTTTTATTTTATACAAACATTTTTTTCCAAATGTCCAAAATAAATATAATAAACTTTATTTTCAATAAAAAAAAATCTCAAGCCAAAATTTCAGATTTCTTAGAGGTGACTAGGCTTTATGATTATGACTGCTGAAATCTTCTTTCTGATGGTGTTAATAGTATAATGTATGCAGGCATTTTAATTTTAAACACTGGGTGGAGTTTGGGTACTTTGAGAAAGGTGTTTACTCCCTGATACATTTTGCACACACGTGATTATAAGTTGTTCTTCGAGCCTTAAAAAAAGTCACTATACTTGTAGATTGAGCTAAAAAAATATATACATTTACATATATGGAAAACAACTAAGGAAGGGCTACGTTCGGGTGTTACAGAACATTTTATACTTGCGCAACTCACAAAAATCAAAGCCTTTTAAACAAAAATTAAAATGAAACATAAAAGTAAGGCCAAGATTTAATTCATTATACCCTGAACAGGGTATATTAAGTTTGCCACGAAGTTTGTAACATCCAGAAGGAAGCGTCGGAGACCGTTTAAAGTATATACATATGTATATAAATGATCAGTATGTTGAGCCGAGTCGATTTAGCCATGTCCGTCTGTCTGTCCGTCTGTCTGTATATATGTGAACTAGTCCCTCAGTTTTTACGATATCGTTTTGATTTTATTATTTGATTAATTTTGCAAACGTCATTTTCTCTTCAAAACGCTACTCATTTGTCGGAACTGACGACTTCGGACCACTATAACATATAGCTGCCATACAAACTGAATGATCGGAACTGCCATACAAACTGAACACATTGTTACTAAAAGAAATGCACCTGTGAAAGGTATATTAGCCTCGGTGCAGGCGAAGTTAACGTTTTTTCTTGTTTTTCCATAATTTTATTAAGAATTCTTACATATTGCCTGATAGTTGCTGTATAAAATGAACCGCTAGTTCGAAAATATTGACTTTATATATATATGAGAAGTGTTGACCCGATTTAATCCATTTTTGGCCCAAGTTGTAATCCGATTTCGACATTTTCTGGCGTTAGATTAAATATATTAAATACACTATTTGAATTTAAAAGTTTAGCTGTCTTCGAAAAGTACTACTGCAAATTATCGATATGGTATGACTGCAATATTTATGTATGTACTACATACTATATATTTGCAAAATAATGTGTTGTATAATTTGACGTTATAGAACTCTTTCACTGCAAAGTGTACTTTTTTTGTGCGCGTATAAAGATGAAAAATTAATAAATTAAAATCAAATATCGAATATTTTGTTTTCAATATTATTTTATTTATTGGATCTGCTTTTTTTTAAAGCCTAACAATAAGTTATAAAATCTTAAATCAATTTAAAAACTAGACAGGCTCAAGCAAGTGATTGAGTTGCTTTGATAATACGTTGCTCCTTAGTACGCAATCATATCTCTTCTTTTAAGGCGTGTTTGATCGCAGGAATGTACCAAAGCATTAGCCAAAGGGTTTGGGTGATCTCGGAGTTTAGATATATATTTAATTCTGGTATCTTCTACTTCTTTCTTTACTATAGGAATACCAAGGTCTTTATGGATATTTTTGTTACACATGTACAACGCTGAACACGTAATTGTTCTAAGCATTTTCGATTGGAACCTTTGTATTATATCAATTTTAGTTTCACAGGTCGTGCCCCACAGTTGAATGCCATATATCCAAATCGGCCTTATGACCGCATTATATAAAAGAACTTTATTGTCTAGGCTAAGTTTAGAGTTTTTATTTAAAAGCCAATTTAAATTTGCAGCTCTAATCTTCGTACATGTTATTTTACTAGAGATGTGTTTTCTCCACGTGAGCCTTCAATCTAGGTGAATACCAAGATATGTTACTTCGCTCGCTTGGGGTACTAAAATATTGTTTATTTTTACTGCCGGGCATATCTTTGGTCTTAGCGAAAATGTAATATGCTTACACTTCTGTTCATTCACGTTTATACGCCAGTTCGCTAGCCACTCTTCGACAGAACTTAAACGCTCCGCTAATATACTTGATGCTAAAATGTGGCAGTTTTTACGGCACACTATAGCTGTGTCATCCGCAAAAGTTGAAGTTAATACATTATTAGCTGTTGGAAGATCTGCTGTATATATGATGTATAGTGTTGGGCCTAAAACACTGCCCTGGGGTACACCAGCCTTTATCTGTCGTTCATCAGATATGAAATCTCCCACTTTTACCATAAATTGTCTATTTTTTAAGTAAGATTCCAAGGTTTTATACAATTCTAAAGGTTGAATTTTTTTAATCTTATATAAAAGACCTTCGTGCCACACCTTATCAAGCGCCTGAGCTACATCTAGAAATATTGCTGAACAGCGTTCCCTGTGCTCAAATGCTTTCCTTATTTCGTTAGTAATTATATTTACTTGATCTATGTGTGCCATGTTTCGCACAAAATGCAAATTGATGCATTGGTATTATATTATTTTCGTGGAGAAAAGGATACATCTTTGGTAGTAATACTTTTTCCCAGGTTTATCTATCAAGATAATCTGCGCCTTTTTCCATGAAATTGGATAGTATCCGAAACTAAGAATTGCATTGAAGAGCAAAGAGAGCACTTTTACAGCAATAATTGGTAACTCAATTAGCATTTTTGGGGTAATATAATCATGTCCTGGCGACTTTTTTGGATTAAGTTTTTTTATGAATCCAATAATATCAGAAGGTCTTAAAAGACTCGGGCGACTCTTTAGCTGTGTTGAGTAAGATTGACAGCTTAAAGTTATTCTTTAGCAAATTTGGTTGAAATACCTTTCCTAGGTTATTTGCAAAACAATTAGCCTTTTCCTTTCACCCAAGTCTCGTATAAGCATTTTGGAGTCAGTTATTGGCTTCATGGCCTTTTGGGCTTTCCAAAGTGAATTTTGCTTGTTTGAATTTGGACACAGCTTTTTTATATACATTTTTCTTAATTTACGTATAGCAGATTTTAATTGAAGCTGAGTGGAAGGAGAACGATTTATCTGCCATTCACGTCTTGCACGCCTTTTTTCATTAATAAGCTTTTCTATTATTTTATTAGTGATTTAGAGGGGGCCGTCGCCTCGGGCGCAACGTTTTGGGGGCGGCAAAACGATCTTCGCAGTTTTTCAGAAAAAAAACTTCAACAAATTTTTTTACAAAATTTATTATAAAAGATAAAGAGTTGTACACTCACAATGTAATAATCTGAATGAAAAATACTAATTTTTACTCGAATACTCTTCAGTCTTTGAATTTGTCTTATATCTTTTGGCTTATATCTTTCTTAAAAATAATGATAGAACTTAAAGATGCACTTTTCTAGCTTTGTCTAGCGACGTGTCATTCTCACAGTTACCCTATGCTTTAAATGGAACAAATACTTTTATTTCTCCCAAATTTCAAAAATGGTATTTAAAAACTCCAATTCCTGCAAATTGTATCAAAAATGTACAAGATATAGGGCGAAAATGGGTTTTTTCTATGACTTTTAATAAGATGTCTTGTAAATTTACTATCAATTTCCTCAAAAAACGTTGGCTAAATGAGCATCTGACCCACTAACAAAGCTACACCCCACTCATACACACCATACTCAACACGAATACACCATCTACATCATCCACACATCATTTCATCACACTCTCATCTCATCATCATCTACACCACACCTTTCACACCATACACGAGGACACCTAACACAAGCAACAAAAGGGACTGGCGGACGGCGCCAGCCGCTCTTTCGTTTACGGTCCGTGCGCATACACATACGCTAGTTCCCAACCGCTTCAAGTGTCAACGTTTTTTAAGTTTTTTTCTCGAAGTCGTCAAAGGTGCGTGCCGGTATTTCTATAGCATTTTATGTATGGTACTTCGAGACGTACCGGACGGCACTAGTGATAAAATAAATAAAAAAAAAAAAATTAAATAAATAACGCGGTAACGCGACGACGCGGTAACTAACATCAATTACTAAACAAAAAAATCAAATTTTTGTGAAGTGAATAAAAAAATATGCATATGTATTATGTATACAAAAGCACATTATATGTGCACATAATTGTGAAAAAAAAACAAAGCGGCACAAAAAGGCACACGCAAATAAGGGCATTCACACTCACAAGCATAATCCCCAAAAGCCCCTGGCGGAAATCAAAGTGAGTGGTATCGTTTCCTATCAATATTTATATATTTTTTATACATATATGTATGTTTGAAATTCAAAAACAAAATTTTTAAATTGCGGTTCTGACCAAAACTCCGGTCAAAAAAGAACAGAAAACCGTTACCAAACTATTTTCGGTATCCGGTTTATTTTACGGTAGAAACCGAGAACCGCAAACAAAGCAGTTTGGTACTGTAAAACACAAAAAAAAAAATATAAAGTATTCAAGTATTTACTTGCAGAATTTTCCAGCAATACCCCTTATACTTAATCAAGTATAAGCAGGATTGCTTAAAATAAGCTACGGCAATAAGAAAAAAAAAATTTGCGCAAATAAAGTTGGAAATAAAATACATACATACATTTATGTCACATATATTACTATAACGATTTTCTATATACGATTACATACGAAGAGCATAAAATATATTTCAAATACATATACATACATATATGTATCTACAATTAAAGATTATATACATACATACACATGTATGGTATATGCGGCGCAATTATAAAAATATATATACATAAAAACGAGTGAACTGGAGAAAATTACCTGCGGTCGGTTAATTCTCTCTTCGGGGTTTTTCGTACAAACATATATACATATATACACGCGTATATATATATGCACATACGGGCGCATATAAGTATATTCAATATATAATATACTGGAAGAAATACCCAATCGACATTGGGTACAAATTATAACAATAAATACATATAACAAAAAGGATTTTTGTAACATATAAAATTTGTACAAAAGTGTATTGTCACGTATGTAGATACGCTAATTGCTTCAGAGTCCATATCCCTTGGCATATGCTCCGCGATACCCCTTGGATTTTGGCTAACAAAAGCAAGCAGGATTGCGTATAAAATATATTCAAAGTCCACATTGGCATATTTCCCGCAATACCCCTTGATTTTTGATCAACAAAAACAAGCAGGATTGTGTAATAAACCAAAGCGTAATACATATGTACATACATGCATATGTACAAAGTGCAGTGATCTCTACAACGAGCGCTCATTAGCACATAATAAATATGTGCTATACCTATAGGTATACCCTATAGGACATTTGGACATACAAAATATATAAAACAAATATATATAGAAAGATAAAAAATATAAAAGGTTTCCGGTCAACAATAAATAATAAAATCAAATTTAAGCGATATTCTGTATACGCGTAATATTTCATTTGATTTGAAAAACTCTTATTTAATTAAAAGAGTTCACGTCAAAACATTTCGTTCAAAACTCTTATTTACCTAAAAGAGTTCTCGTCTAATCATATAATACACATACATGAAAATATTGTTGAATTCTCGGTTTGTCAAAAAGTCATTGGTTTTATTGATAGTTTTGAAACTCTTACACAAAAAAGAGTCTTCTATTCAACATTTTATCTACTATATACTATACTTTATATACTTTTCCTAAACATCTACAAGTCTAGTTTTAACTAAGACGTTTTGATTTATTCCATACATATTTTAAATGAGCTCAGCCTCAAAGGAATCTAAAACAACTCAGTTGCTAAAAGTTCCAAAAATTATTACAGACGAAAACAGTCCGTGTACACCGGCTGAAGCTACACGCTCAAAGCAAGGTGCTACAAAACTAAAGAGGGGTAAAGATATTTCTTATACAAAATTCATTGCTGAGAGTGACAGTTTGTTACGATACTGCACTCGATTTTCATCTTCACCGATTCAAGACAATTCTGAATCGGTCTTAGAAATCAAAAAAGATAATTTAGACAATTTCTGGACACGTCTCCAAGCGGCATATGACACAATCGTAGAATCTGACGATTCAGATCTACCAGGGAATTTTAAATCCTCGGCATACACCAAGTATGAACACTGCCTAGACCAGTTCGAAGACACAAAGGCAATGATTTCTGATCAACTAAAGCTATTAAGAGCAATTGCACCTACTCCACAACCGAGAGTAGAGCTGCCACAAAGACAAGCCCAAGAGGCAAGTTCAGGCATTCACCTTAAAGTGCCAGTATGCGACAAAGATATATTTCATGGTGGTTATGAACAGTGGCCGTCCTTCCGGGACATGTTTACAGCTGTGTACATAAACCATCCTAAATTATCACAGCGCAGTCGACAAGCAAGTGACGATACTAATGAATTTACCAAAAATTCAGAAAGAAACCAGTGAAGAATTCATAAAGTTTCAATCCACGGTTTCAAATTGATTGTCTGTTTTATCAACACAGAATATTCCCACAGATAATTGGGACCCCATTCTGGTAAATATATGCACAGCTGCATTACCAGAAAAATCGTTACTTTTGTGGGAGCAATCGCTCTCATCGCGAAGAAAGTGCCCAACGTGGCAGCAAATGAAAGAATTTCTTGCTACCCAATATGAAATTGCTGAAAGGGTATATAAAAAACTAGTCAGAACTAAACACGTTCAAAACGACTTCAATAGAAGCTTCAATAGACCCCAAGCAAGTAGTCACAATAATTTAAATAGAAGCTTTTTTAAAAATCAATCGTTCACTTCTGAACAATATAAGCAAACGTCATGCGAACTTTGTAGAGGAGGTCACAAACTAAAATCATGCGAAAAATTCAAAAAAATGAATGTTAGCGATCGAAACAATTTCGTAAGAACGAAAAAATTATGTACCAACTGTCTGTCACATGCGCATACGCTTAAAGATTGCGAAAGCAAATTTAATTGCGTTTATTGCCGTAAAAGACATCACTCTATGTTACATATAACCAATTTTTCCAGCTTACCCCCAAACAATGCAAACGTAAAACGAGCAACAGGATTAGTTGCCACAACAAATTCTGAAAACTGCCAAGAAGCACCATGCTGCTCAAAGGCGATGAAAACCCAAACGCTACATAGTGAAAATCACAGTAGGGTACTGTTAACCACAGCAGTTGTCTCCATCGAACACCGAGGAGAACTGTTTAAACTCAGAGGCTTAATAGACCAAGGATCACAATGATCATTTATAGCGTCTAGGACACAAAACAGGCTAAAGTTACCAACAAAACTGGCCAACTTTGAAATCACGGGAATGGGCGGAAAAGTTGTTCAAAACTCAAATAAAATTTGCCCCATTACCCTTTTTTCCCCCAAAGCGGATAAGCGAATACAAGCAGAAGCTATTGTCTTACCGCAATTAACCAACATGCTACCAAGCTATCATATAAATAGCAAGCATTGGCAACAGGTTTCACACCTAAAGCTAGCAGACCCAAACTGCAACACCCCCGCTCAAATAGATCTCCTATTAGGCAGCGATCTCATACCACAAACTTTTCTCGAAGGTATTGAGAAAATTACCAAAACACTTCTGGCGCAAAATACCATTTTCGGATGGGTCCTAAGCGGACTAGTTGTGGAACCAGTCACCACAATGACAACTCAAGTTGAGGAAGTCTCAAGCGAGTTTTCAAATTCACAATTGAAAAGGTTTTGGGAATTAGAAGAACTCCCCCCCATATCAGTCACAACCCCTGAAGATCAGTATTGTGAGGATTTTTACAAAGCCACAACTACTAGATCAGAAAACGGTCGGTACGTCGTTCGACTACCACTTAACCCATCTTCGGCCGCTACATGAAATCCTAGTAAGTTTTTAATTTCCTTTCGAAGGGGTGGTTTTATGATCATAATCAAGAATAATTTAAAAAAAAAATTTTTTTTGACCAACCGTTTTCTTGATATGAACTGGTCGAAAAATCGACCGCTGGCCAAAAACCGTCAAGTATGAAAAAATATATTTTTTTTGTTTTATTTTCTTTAAGAAAAATTTAATCATTTTAGTTCAAATTATTTGCTTTTATTTAAAAGATATGTATTTTTTTTATATAATACATGTATATTTTACAGACGTAAATTTAAAAATTTTGATGATATTCATCAAAACATTTAGTATGTAAATAAACTTTACACTTTTTGCAAGTAAAAATAGTATGTTTCTTGCATAACTTACAGCGCCGATATTTATTTTCGAGACTCCCATGACGGCGTGTACCTTTTCGTTGATCCGAGAGAGGTTCGATGGATGTCCAGAGTCCTCATCTTCATCTCCATTCTCGTAATCTTCCTTATTGTCGTAAGTCAACAAATGGTTTGTGACTTCAGATCGAAAATCAATTTGTGACAGTGGTTTCGTCTTTTGAAATTTTGCGAACATACAATACAACTTCCATGCATTGATCATTGCGTTACCAAGAGCATTAATCCATATTGGCCACCACTATTTTTTTCCTCGTATACATATCCGATAGTTGGCCGCAGCATTGTCATGAAGATCCACTCCACCCATACCGTGATTATATTCTTGTATTACTTGGGGCTGTGGAATTTCGATAGTTTTCTTTTGCTTCCGACAATATCTTTTAGCATATACCATTGGTTCGGCTGTGGAGTTATTAGTAATAACATTGACGACAGCGTTATCGTTCCACCGTACAGTCAATATTTCTTGTTGACCATCGAGTAGCTGGTCAAATGCCCCGCGCTTTTCTTTTTTTAAATTCCTCAAGGGCGATTTTGCCATCCTATTTTCACGTATAGTACCGGTTGCAAAAAATCGACACCCATTCAATAGGCACGTAAGATGATAGGATGAAAAAAAATTGTGAAAGGAAATAATATGGCAGTCGGGGTCAGTTACGTTAGCAAGCAAATCTAAAACAGTTTGTGCTCCTAGACCGATATTCTTATCGTGAGGGGTTGCTGCACCCCCATATAGTATACTAGAAAATAAATATCCACTTTCTGAACATAAGCACCACGACAAAAACCAAAACGAATCGGTTTTCCTTTGTTAAACATTTTGCATGAGTGTCGACCAAAAACTCCGAACTGCATAAATTTTTTATTGAGAGCATCAATAAACGGGCGAACCTTGGCAAAACGATCTACATACTGTATTTAAATCGGTGTTATCAGCGAGATGTAAGAACCGTTTTATTATTTTAAACCGATTACGACTCAACACTTGTTTTACAATTGGAATTCCCATGTCGGGCCGAACAGACCAATAATGGTCAATATGAGGCAAGGTGTAATACCCGGAAATGTACAAAATACCAATGAACCTACGTATTTCCACTGGCGTGACGTTAATGGCAGCATTGTGTTGATTCGCATATTCGTTTGTGAAATGCGTAATCTCTGCAATTATTAATTTATCAAAATAATCTTCTTCATCTGTCATACACTCCACATGAGGTGGTGGAATGTATACGACGTCAACATCTGTTGCATTCAATACAGCTTGATCCTCCTCGTCATCTGAAGATGGCTTATTTTAAAAGGGCCATGATTTCACTAATTTTTATTGCTTTACGCTTTGGCATTATCTTCACCAATTGATTTTATTGTACTACGCAAGTTCGAAATCTTTCTTTTTGCAATAACAAAAGCAAACAAAATAAATTCGGTGAACTGCCTTTTTAAATTTTACGTTACGATAGTCAGAGGGAGACAAATATATGAGACGAAAAGGTTACATGTGGACAGATGTTGCCAGACTTAAAACGATAAAAGTATAAAATCCGAAAAAACTAAAGCAAGGGCCATTAAATATTTGATATTTTGAAGATATATACTTGCCTTTTACTTAATAATAACAAAAATCATGCTTAAAAAAATTTTGTCCTACTTGACGATTTCTGGCCAGTGGTCGATTTTTCGACCACCAAAGAGTATGTAGTTTTAAAAGTCGAAAAACTTGTAATATTGAGGTGAGTTTCTTTTGATTGTTAAAAGTTGATCTCTTGTCTTCGTATACAATTAAAAATAAAAACAATTTTTTTTTGTTTTCCCAATTTTTTTAAATTAAACAAAAACACTTAAAAAAATTAATTTTTTAATGATTCTACCAAATTTTTCATTTAATGTTTTAACTGAAAAAAACTATGCCTTATGTTTTAATAAAATTCAGGATTTAATTTTTCTGAAAACAAATCATGAAAATAGCACTTAGCTTCAGAAATATGGACCTCCAAAGTTGATGGTCGAAAAATCGACCAGCGGCCGAATATGGGTTAAGCAACAATTTCCTAACACACTCGCCTTAGGTCACTCTCGCACCTCTGCAATACAGCAGTTTCTAAGTATGGAAAGAAACCTACTTAAAAAAGGTGAATCAGAGTATGATGGTGTGTTAGAAGAATACCTCCATTTAGATCACATGGAGGAAGTAACCCCAGGGGAGAAAATCGTCAACGGCAAATACTACTCCTTTTATCTGCCACATCACGCAGTAGTGAAGCCAGACAAAAAAACAACAAAAGTAAGAGTTGCTTTTAATGCCTCGAAAACCACCAGTTCAGGGAATTCCCTAAATGATATCCTATTTACGGGACCCATACTGCAACCAGATTTAATGCTTCTGATTTTAAA
Source organism: Bactrocera neohumeralis (assembly GCF_024586455.1). NCBI lineage: Eukaryota > Metazoa > Arthropoda > Insecta > Diptera > Tephritidae > Bactrocera > Bactrocera neohumeralis. The sequence goes on from NC_065921.1 coordinate 56,729,424, forward strand.
TTGGCGTATATTCAAATACGTATTCAATGGGGACGTTGAAAAAATGTATCGTCAAATAGTCGTACATAAAGACGACCAAGATTTTCAACGTATTATATTTCGAAGATCCCCCACCAGTCCTTTACGCGACTTCAAACTAAAAACAGTTACATTTGGCGTTAACTGTGCACCATATCTAGCCATTCAAACACTCCACGAATTGGCAGACAACACAAAGTCAGAATTTCCTCTGGCAACTGAAGTGTTGAAAACTCAAACGTATGTAGACGATATTCTGTCTGGAAGTCACACTCTTCCACAAGCATACGAGGCCTTATCACAGGTAATAAAAGCCCTCAATTCCGCAGGGTTTCCATTAAAAATGATTACGGCAAATCACCCAAATATACTAAAAAATATTCCAAACGAAAATTTGTTGGACACTAATTTCCTTATATTCGAAAAAGAAAGTACAACAAAAACACTAGGCATCCAATGGAATGCGATATCGGACCAGTTCTCATACACGACAGAGTCCATATCCGCATTATCAGCCATAACGAAAAGACACATTTTATCCTCGGTGGCAAAACTTTTCGACCCCGCAAGATGGCGTTCGCCAATTATGATCCAAGCGAAAATCTTAATACAAGAACTATGGCTAGATGGAACCGACTGGGACGAACAAGTGAAACCTCTTCGCTTAGAAAAATGGTCCCAGTTCGCAAACAATCTGAATGATATTTCTCAGATACAAATTCCAAGATGGGTAAACTACTCCCCCGAACACAAAGTCGAATTACATGGCTTTTGTGACGCCTCAGAAAAGGCATACTGCGCTACTATCTATGTGCGCACGCAAAGTGACACCACGACCACAAGCCACTTATCAGTAGCAAAAGCAAAGGTGGCACCTTTGAAAACTATAAGTCTCCCACGACTTGAGTTATGTGGCGCACTACTACTGTCAAAATTAGTAGCCATAGTGCAAATGCATTTAAATATGACAAAATGCAAACTATATATGGTCCGATTCTGAAATTGTACTAGCCTGGTTGGAAAAACCACCACATGCATGGAAGACGTATATTTCTAACCGAACGTCTCAAATTCTTGACCTAGTGGGATCAGCCACGTGGCGTCACGTAGCCAGTGCTGACAATCCTGCCGATCTAGGTACAAGAGGGTGCAAGCCACTGCACCTTGCCACTACCACCCTCTGGTGGAATGGCCCCCGATGGTTGATAGAATCTCCTGATTCTTGGCCACAATCCCCCATGCGCAAAATTATCGCCCCAGAAGGTCGAAAAATCGCCACCTTTCACACATTATTGGAGGATGCCGACATCCTTGAACGATTTTCATCGTTTCCAAAAGCTCTCAGAGTAGTTGCTTATATGTTCAAATTTATCGAGCAACTCAAAAGCAAAGTAAAAGGATCACATAATTTCCCATGCAACACAGTGACGCACCTAGAGTTACAAAAGGCAAAGGTCGCACTAATAGCATATACACAAGCGCGCTACTTCAGCCGCGATATATCACTACTAAGAGAATCGAAGCCGATTAATAAAAAGAGCTCACTCTTAGTTCTAAACCCATTTCTGGACACGAAAGGTCTGCTTTGTGCCAATGGTCGGCTCGCTAATTCAAGCCTAACATACAATGAACGCCACCCCATAATAATTCCAGAGAGGTCACCATTTGCCGCATTATTCCTCCATTACATCCACATCTTAATGCTACACGCCAAACATCGCCTCATGCAACATATGGTACGCCAGGAGTATTGCATCCCCCGTCTTAAGCCGCAAATAAAGAAGTGCATCTTCACGTGCAAGATTTGCACTATGCACAAACAGAAGATGCGAACCCAGATTATGGCAGCACTTCCACCGGAACGCTGCAATTTCGCTCTGCCTTTCACCACAACAGGTGTTGATTATGCTGGGCCTTCCCAGGTAAAGGCGTCCATGTTAAGGTCTCCCACTCTCATGAAAGGCTATGTGGCTGTCTTTGCATGTTTCACGACAAAGGCAGTACATCTTGAGCTATGTAGTAATCTGACGACGGAGGCTTTCCTCGCGGCATTTGCTCGCTTCGGCGCTCGACGTGGCTACCCTTCGAAAATCATGAGCGATAATGGCAAAACCTTTATTGGAGCTCAACGAGCCACAGAAAAGCAATTTGTGGATTTTTTAAAACAAGTGTCATCCGACATCGTACAAAAGTACGCCCCTCAAGGTATCAATTGGCAACATATCGTGGCACGATGGCTCATATCTCACTGTATGATAAATTTATAACCAATAATCTTCTCTAAACAGATTACTATGGAGGTAGATACGCCAGTTACAGCCACGCCAACCGCTCGGGCTACCAATGCGCCACGCACCGGGCCCTCACCAGCGCCCCGAACTGTGGTTGCAACAACGCCGGCCCCTGTACCGGCAACCGCGCCTGCAGCGGTCCTTCAATCCGTACCTCGCGGTTGCACTCGGCCACCACCACACCCATCACGGGTTTTGGAATCCCTAAGGTGCCCCATCTGTCGGCGCCGACATCGCCTGCACCATTGTGGCATATTTCGGGGTATGCGACCCGTGCTATGGCAGCAAGTTTCGCAGGCCCACGGGCATTGCCAGAACTGCCTGTCACATACACATGTGACTGCAGCGTGTGAGTCACGAGGGCTGTGCCAAATTTGCCACAGGCCGCATCACACGCTGCTACATCGCAGCGCAGCACGCGAATTGAACCGGCCACCCATCCGTCGCGGCCGCGTGAGCGGAACCTCATCGCGGAGTCGACAGCCTGGGCCACCACCTCGTCGGTCTACGGGGCTGAGCAGCGTTGTGGCTACGCTGCAACAGCTGCAGCGCCTTTTAGGCTAAACAGTCGTTTAGGGGGGCCGGGATGGCTAAATGAGCACCTGACCCCCCTCTTAATATAACAAAGCTACACCCCACTCATACACACCATACTCAACACGACTACACCATCTACATCATCCACACATCATTTCATCACCTCTCATCTCATCATCATCTGCACCACACCTTTCACACCACACACAAGGACACCTAACACAAGCAACAAAAGGGACTGGCGGACGGCGCCAGCCGCTCTTTCGTTTACGGTCCGTGCGCATACACATACGCTAGTTCCCAACCGTTTCAAGTGTCAACGTTTTTTAAGTTTTTTTTCTCGAAGTTGTCAAAGGTGAGTGCCGGTATTTCTATAGCATTTTATATAACCGTATTACCGTATAGTTCCTAAATTTTATATACTTAATATCGAAGATATTTTGTAAAAATTCACTTTTGTTCGAACCAACTCATGAAATTTGTATGTAGGTAGATAAAGGAGGGTGGCAAAACATCCTTGGCCCCGGGCGCCCGAAATTGTAGCTACGCCACTGTCAATATGTCGACTTACCAGGAGATAGTATGTCAAGGTTATCGTGCCTTTTTATGTGATACAGCTGTCGTCCTTTCAAATTAATAAGACGTGAGCCCCAGTACGTGTGTTTTGCATTGTAATCTCCACCTGCTAGAAATCTATGGCCTAGTATTCCAAAAAAGTGTTTAAATTGGATGTCCATAATTTTAAACCAAGGTGGGCAGTATATGGCCGTGAAGCTTAAGTCCCCGTAGCAATTTTTTATAGTTATTGTCGTAGCTTGTAATTGCGCTGTGGCATAAGATTTTAATGTGTGATGATTTAATCTTTTTCTAACCAACACTGCTGTTCCTCCATGTGCCTTTCCATCTGGGTGGTTTGTAACAAAGAGTCTAAATCCCGGTATAAAGAAATTGTTTTTGTTCGTAAGCTGAGTTTCTGACAATAGCATTACATCAATAATATTTTCATCCAGAAATCTAATAAGTTCCAATTTATGTTTGTTAACACCCTTTGCATTCCGTAAACAAATGTTTAATACACTCATTTACTTAAAAAAGTTTGCAATATATAGTTTTGTGATTTGATTATCTCTTGAAGCATATTTTGCATTGAATCCATAAATCATGTCATACATTGTGTAAGGTTGAAAATCATAGTTTCAACGCTTCCATTTGGTTGGTTTTGGGGCAATTGAATTTGTACAGTACGCCTTTCACCACGTTTGCATAGCTCCTTTGTGTAGCATTGTCTTTAAGATTTATTGGTTTTGAAATATGGACGGGAATTTCAATATTTTCATTAGGAGGAATATTCAACATTTGATTACGACGTGGTCGAATGCCCTGTGACATCTTCGATTTCAAATCTTTATATACACGGCAACCCCTGTTGTTAGTAGTGTGATTTCCTCGACAATTGCTGCATTTTTTATTTAATTCTTATATAATTATATATGAAAATTGTTAGTACCTACAATTTCACTCAGTTTCGCAACAAGAGTATTACTGCTACGCTCGCAAATATTGGAGGTTGTTTGGCATTAACGACTGTGGTGGTCGTCGTCTGATCCATTGCTTAATATGGCAAATCTGTTGCCATTTAAAACTTCCGGTTTATTCTTATTTGGTGTACCGCCTTGAAATTTTTTAGGATTGACCGCTGACTTTGAAGGACTTATATTCCTTTTTAAATTAATGTAACGGTCAAAGCGTGTTTGTACAGACGGGCCTTTTTTTATTGGTATATTTTCACCTTGCGTTGTGATTTTCTTTGTTAACTGCGCGCTTGCTGGTACCTGCTTACTGTCAGCGCATTTGTTGTTGCGCGATTGTTGTTTTCTGCTACTTTTGCTGACTGCGTTCCTTGCTGCGTTTCCTTCTCTGCGGATCGCCGCGATGACTCATCATCACCGTTACACTTTTTATTGTAGTAGTGTTTAGTGCTGTTAGGTCGAGAAAGCTGAAGTAGGCATTTATGGAATGCAAGTCCGTAGGCTTGGTGAGGCTGCGAAGCACTCATTATTGTTTTTAATTTCTTTGTTTTGTTTTTATCTATTTATTTCGTGCATTGTTTGCTTATATTTATAAATAATAATTTGTGAGCAGTGAATTTTATTGATTGTTTGCTTTTAGTTTATTATTAATGGCCGCTTTTTGCAAAATGTGAATACATACATCTCCTGTCATCAAACAAACAGTCGTCGCACTCGCGACTTGGCTCTCACGTCACTGTTGACCAACCCATGATTGCTCTTGCCAACAGGTGCTACTTCGGACTGAGTAGGCAATTGAAAAGTAAAGTCCTCTCTCGACGAACAAAAGCCAAACTCTATAAGTTGCTCATAATTCCCGTCCTGCTCTATGGTGCAGATGCTTGGACGATGACAGCAACCGATGAGCCGACGTTACGAGTTTTCGAGAGAAAGGTTCTGCGAAAGATTTATGGTCCTTTGTGCATTGGCCACGGCGAATATCGCATTCGATGGAACGATGAGCTGTACGAGATATACGACGACATTGACATAGTTCAGCGAATTAAAAGACAGCGGCTACCCTGCACATCGCCTACCCAGTTTGTTTCGTTACAAAACAATATGCAAAGTAACAAATGTTCCGGTGACATTACTGAACATTATGGTCCGTTCGAATGTATTGGAATTGACGCTTACGAAGTCAGCTTTTGTTATATGGGAAGTAGGCGTGGTCTGGGTCAATTGTAGAAGTTCACGCAAGTGAAGACAGTTCTCTGATTCCCATTCATTTGGGAGTGGTCAGAAACGTTTGTTTTACATATGGCTCAAGCAGCCATGATCTGGTAACCGATGCCCAGAGCATACTAAAATTATGGAGGGAACACTTCTCCCAAATGGCAGAAAGTGAACCCGACTCCTCAATCGATGAGGCGGAGCAGACGTTTCTTTGCCCGATCATGAAAAAATTCGAATAGCAATAACCCGCCTGAAGAACAACGAATTGGGGCTGATAGATTGTCGGCCGAGCTATTGATGAACGGCGGCGAAGAACTGATAAGTAGCATGCATCAGCTTCTTTGTTAAATACGAAACGAAAGAGTGCCCAACGATTCGGAATTTAAGTGTGCTGTACCTTTTGATTTTCCGATAACCAATGGATTCGGTTGCAGCTGTACGTATGGAGCTTGAAATACCATCCCACAATTACCTTATACCGAGTTGTTGACGAGTGCTCTCAGAGAGCAGAAGTGCAAGTCGAGTAGAACATCGTTCTATTGTGATTGCAGCTCCTCGCCGTCGAACCCTTCTTGAGTTTATTGGCGTGCGTTTTTTGCTGCACAGAGGCGGTTTCGAATCTTGGCTGCAACAAAATAGTGGTCCGAGTCGATTTTAGGACCACGGAACGCACGCACATCTAAAACACTAGGGACGTGTCTTCCGTTTATCACTACATGATCGATCTTGTTGGTTGCTTTTCGATCCGTGGAGGCTGAATTTACCGACCGCAGTGCCAAAAATAGCTTCTTTGCCCACCCTGGCGTTAAAGTCGCGAAGCACGATTTTGAAGAACTTCGCTTTAATGCGGATTGTGGCTAGACGTTCATCCACGGGTGTGAATAACAGTACTCGGCGACGGAGCTCTCTCTCATCACGAATCACGGCGATGATGACAGCCTTCACTCTAACGAGGATATCAACATCTTTCCAATTAAGGGACCGGACATTCCAGGTGCATGCCCTTAAATCGTAGTCCTTATTTTGTTTGCCATGGTGGTCATCAAAAGGGGGGTCTCTCATCCGAGGCTGTCGATTAGTTTTCATTGGTACTGTTTTTTACGTGGCGGGTCCCAAACTTAGCGCACAACCCTCTAGAGGGGATATTTCGCCTTCTCACTTTAGCTCGCCTCCAAACGGATGTTCTTAGGCTACCCAGAGGATACTTGGTCAAAGACCGGAAGTCCTGAGCTGCTTGAGCCATGTGTAAAAGAATCGTTTCTGACCACTCCCAAGTGAATAACGATCAGAGAGCTTTCCTAACTTGCGTGAACTTCTACACATGGCACCATCTTATATGTATATATAGATATAGATATACAATAAATTAACATGTACTTGAAAAATTTTAATACAACAAATACGAAGCGGAAAGGAGTGGAAAAAAAATTAGAACAGAAGCATGAACACATATTCTTACGTTACCCCCAAGAGCCCTGAAAGGAATCAAAGTGAGCCACTATTTATTTAATATATACAAATATGTGTACTTAAATATTAAATCCAATATAAATCCATTTTAAATCCATAAGAAACGGTTTATAAGCTGTCAAGGTTTCAATTACCGTGTTGCGACTTATATCTAAAGCTAAAACGAAAAAACATTAAGTTAAAATTAAGTAAATTTTTAAAATATTATATTTGAATTATAAAGTTTTCTTTTTATTATGTAAAAATATTTACCCTAATAGTATTAAACAAACTCACCTTAATCTATTACTATAAGTAAACAAAATGAATTAAACTCACCTTTTTTTTGTGCATACATACATACTTACATTCCAACTGTTGTTACGCCTTTCGGCTTTCACGGTTAAGTGATATGGACAGAAACAAAACAGAAGTTACAGAAAACAAAGTTTTATGAGAAATTAGAAAAAGGATTAGGAATCCGTACGTCTATACATATACTTTTTTTTTTGTTACCGCAGGGGGAATCTTCCAAAGAAACCGTCCTGTTTCAGACGGCAAGCACGATTCATCCTACACGCGCACGTGCTGCCATTGTTACCAAGTACGGAACCTGCGGGGTAGGATGCCTACGTACTAAACCCTAACTCCGTCTCCTCTGGCTATTTATTTTTCCTTGCGGGACCGCCGCTAGGCAATTCTTCACAATAATAAGCTTTAGCCGGTTGGCTCTCGATCTATAAATTTACCAACTCCATGTGGATCACCTATCTATCGCGCAGTATTCTTTGAAGCAATATAACCACCTGATTCCTTCAATAGCCTTGCTTGCGACCTCCGTTACCTTTTTTATGGCGTCTATTGTTGACCTGTGTCTTCGAAAGCCATATTGGTTTTCGGCTATGTCCGGCGGCTCTCTTTCTAGATGTTGCTCTAGCCGCACACAGATTATACGCTCCAGTATTTTCCCCATTGTGTCCAGCATACATAGTGGTCGGTAGGAGCCTGGCTCCCCTGCTGGTTTATTTGGCTTTTGTATAAGCACTAGCCGCTGTTTTTTCCAGACCTTAGGAAACACTCCCTCTCGTAAACAGCGCGTTTAAACTCCCGTAAACGGGTGGGCTTATATTTAATAGCCAGTTTTAGGGCCTTATTCGGGATGCCTTAGTCTTTGACATGACGATTTTATATGCATCTCCCCACGGGTTTTCTTCGACCTTGTTGCAGAGCTCTTTAAAACAACAGGCTTTGCTCTTGTTTATTGCTTTCTTGAGTTCATTTCGCTTTCGTTTAAAGCGCTCGTTTAGCATTGTGAAATCCGTCGTTTTTTGTCCCCTTTGACACTGGCACCTCGCTTTGTGGCATTTACTTCTTAGAGCTTCAATACCCTCATTCCATCAGTATGCGGGTTTCCTGTATGTGCCCTGTTTTTTCCTACACATAGCGGCATCGCAAGCTTTGCTCACATATTTAACAAGACATTCAGCCTTCTTTACTATGTCTATGGCGTAGTTCGGATTGTCATCCAGCATTAATTTGTACATATCCTCATCAAGGGTTTCAGTTTTCCAGCCTCTGTTTTGAACTTTTTCGAGATACTTAGGCATTTTGTGCGTTTTATCAATTTCAGGCAAGATTGCCAAGTGTACATGTAATGTCCACGACCGCACAAGGGAGCTACTAGCAAACGTAATATCGATTACAGAACCGCGGCCGTTTTTTCGAAGGTATTTCTGTTACCGGCATTCAGCAAGACGGTGTTCAGTAACGAAAAGGCCTTCAGAAGAGTTTCTCCTCATATATTTGTGTATGTGCTGCCCCACTCCACTGCCCATGCATTGAAGTCATCTGCCACTACGTTCATTGAGGTGTTCGACACTTCTTGTACAAGGTTATCAATGATTATTTCACATTCACCTTGTGCGATTCTTGGCGGAATGTAACAGCTATAGAAGTTTATTTCATTGAACTTTGCTCGTGTGTAATAATCTTGTCTTGTTAGTGGCTTTTCTTGGAACACGTTTTTTCCACAGGCACAAATGGCCGCTTTGCCCGTTAGGTTGGAGGTCCACGTTGCTACGCTAACGTTTTTGTATTGTTCGCAGACTATTGCCACGTCGATTTTCTGCTCACATACTGTATGCGAAAGAGGGTCTTTATCTGCTTCGCAGTGGTTGAGGTGGAGCTGAAGAACCCTCATATTTTGGCTTTTTGCACGCTTTTTGGTGGAGTTGATTTTTTTTTTGCTACCTATCTGATGGTCAGAGTTCTCCTTTCCCTGTTTTTTACATGCACTGCAAGACGGCTCCTTGTTGCATGTCTTAGCAAAGTGACCTTTTTCCCCACATTTGAGATAGCATTGACTTCTATCGTCTGAGTTTTTGCAGGTTCTCGCCAGGTGGCCATATTCCAAGCACCGGAAGCACTTCTTAAGGTTCGGCTTCTCCCTAATCCTACGCACTACCCATCCTATTTTAATTTTTTTGGCTTCAATAAGTAGCATAGCCTGTAAGGCGGGGAGGCTTATCACAGCTGTTTGGGTGCCTGCGTATGACGCCCTAATGCCTCTGATTGAGCCTTTATCAAAATCCCCTAGTTTTCCTATTTGCGTGCGAACAGCATTGACAATGTCTTCCTGTCCAGTTATTTCATCCAGATCCCGGATTTCCACAGTGGTCTCACTTGTTAGGGCTTTAATTTTGGCTTGATCTCTAAGCACTTTGCCTATTTCGCTGGTGTAGTCAGCGGTGTTTTCCATTTGCGCGCTATTCAGTTCCATTAAAATTTCACCTTTGGCCGTCTTCCTAATCCGGGTTACACTTTCCCCCAGTTTCTGCAGGGCATCTTCTTTTTCGACAACCCTTAAAATATCGCTATGTCACGTTGCTGTTTCGCGCAATCACTATCGCATCAGGCCCAGGTCTGTGCTTATATGCTGCCTTTTTTTTTTCTTTTGATTTCCATCCAGCCATCTTGTTTTCCCGGTATCTGTCCTTTGTTTATTGCGGTTGACTTATCTCCTTTTTCCTCGTTATTTTTAGCCTTCTTTGGTTCCTCTCCATGAGTGGTTTTATTCTTTTTTGGAGGAGTCTGCCTTTTCGCCTGTTTTTCTTCTCGAGGTCTTTTAGGCGTTATTTCCGTTGTTGCGGGCATATTTAGGATACTCCGTCTTGCTTCCTTAATATTTTGGTACTCCTCTAAGGCTTTTTCGTACGTCTTCGTTATAATGCCAACGAGGTCCCTAAGATTATTGTTGATTGTTCGTTGCGGTGGGCGCATCATTTCTATCAACTTCGTAATTTCTTCACCAAGCTCACTCATATTGTCACCGCGAGGTTTTACCGCCTTCGTTTGCGGCGTGTTGTCTTGCAGCGTTGGTGGCGACGATCTCGTTCGCGTTGGTTTTTCTACGCTAAGCATCTTTAGGGGAGATCTGCTAAGTCGCGAAGACCGCTTAAATGGATCTATTTCCATTACTGGTGTCCTTTGGGAGTCAGTTCCTTGCACTTTTGGATTATTCACATCTCCTGCGTTTCCCGCGTCATTTTCCAGTATGGTAGCCACTTCTGTTCGTTCGTTCTTCGTTTGTATTGTTTTTTCTCTTGTAAAAGTCCGTTCCTTTCTTTTGTACCAGCGCATCGAGTATAGGGGGGCGGGCCGAAATAAACAGGAGAGGGTGTACCCTCGGTGTCTATGCACCAACCCCAGTTCCCTGAGGCCTGTTCTTCGCTTTACTGGTCCCGGAAAACACTTACGGACCAGCGCTCGCCCGAGGCAACGCAGACTACTAATCTTGCGCCCAATGCACACTCCTTGACCAGAGCCCGAAGGGGCTGGTTTCTGATGGACACCGCGGCTAACACTTCGGCAGAGCAGGCTCACATCACCCTATCCATCTCGGCAGCAGAGAAGTCGCTGAAAAGATTTAAAGGGACTCCCAGTGCGCCGCGAGCGTACATCGGTCAAAAAAACTTTAACAGCCGCACCTAACATGGTGAACAGACGCTGACCAGGAAGCCGCTCATTGTGAGTCTGTCGTAATAATTATAATTTTTTTCATTGAGTTATAAAATTCATAAGAAATAAAAAAATGTCCCAAAAATAATCAAACTTTAACTGTTAATACTTAGACTTAAACGTTTGGGTTTACGAAAAAATCATTATAGACCTTTTTTGTAGAGCATTAAATTTCCTACAAAATCTAAGGAACAAGATATTTTTTTAAGTAGTTGGAAGCGATATATAAATTTTTCTATCTGATAATAAGAAAAAATAGAAAACTGTATGTAGGTGGACCTTCCCGTTACAATTAAAAACTCATGTTTGGAGAGGCTTTCTTAGAGGTGTCTAGGAACCTATTTTTCCGAGAACCAAACGAAAAAAAAATTTTTTTTTTTTGAATCACTCTAATGTACATATATGTATGTGCATACGTGAAGTGCAGCGATATCTACTTACATATTTATATTTATAAGTGGAGTGCAGTGAAAACATCGAACAAAAAAAATTTAATGTATACACACATATACGTAAATAAACGGGAAGTGGAGTGCTAAATGCATAAATATCCGTACTTACCCAAATACCTACCTCAGCCTATAAGAGCAAAAAGAAAAAAGGAAGTATATAGTATGTACTTGTATGTAAACACACTCGTGACCACGCAAACCTTACCACACAAAATTTTCAAGTATTGTGCGTATTTGACCACACTTTATAGTGGTACTTTTTGCAGAAAAGCTAGTTGTGTTTTATTCATTAAACGTAATAAATTAAAAACTATAATTATAATTAGATAATATCATTTAGTTTACTTATGCTTACTAAAAACTTAAAAAAAGAAAAAATTGAACAAAATCCCGAACAAACGAAAAAGTCCGAAAAAAATTAAGAAAATATATTATACTCGTAGTGTTAAGTTTAGTGTGACCACTATTATATTTACGTACATAACTATAAATGCATAGTGTTAAAATTTCGTGAACCAATTATACCTAATACCTAAATAAGAGAGAATATAAGAATAATTAAAACAAATAACGAAATAAAATAAAAGGTGGTACGTAACGCGTACAAGTGCGCAAAGTTATTTATCTATGCGGTATAGTGGTGAACGCAAATAAAAGGACAAACTTTAAATATTGTGGGTTTGGGCTAGCGAACATATACATATGTAAGTATATAAGACCCCTGCCAACCATGAGCGGGTAAAAAACCAGATAATCAGTGGGTAATCATGTGTACTTTGCCATAGGCCGAGCGACAATTTTACTCACTCACGTACGTATACATGTGATCATACATCTTTGTTGCTCTCATTCAGCAGTGTCATATAAAAAAGTATATCTGTCCTGCTCTAATATCCCCAATCGACGGCTGATGCAGGGTTGCATTTTCTCTTTTTAAATAGCTGATGCAGGGTTGCATTTTAAACAGCTGATGCAGGGTTGCATTTTTTAATTCCTACTTTTAAAATTTAAAAGAAAACTTTTTAATTTTTAAAATTTTTATTTTATTTTATTTTTTACATTTTTACATAAAATTTATTATAATTTATATATAAATAAAAACATATTTAATTTAAAAAAATAATTAATATCTGAAAAAAGATTAATTAAAGAAAAGAATTATTACAACCTGAAAATAAAAAAGTGGACAAATATTATAAAAGACAAATACCTGAAATAAAATAAAGGTTATTAATACCTGAAAATAAATAATAATTACATTGAATTTGTAATATCTAAAAGAAAAAGAAAGATTATTTGTATAAAATGATAATAATATCTGAAAAAGAAGATTAATATTATCTGAAAGAATAAAATATATTAAATACAAATAGAATTTACTCTGAAAGCAAAGCTTAATTAAATAAAAATAGTGATAAAATCTGAAAAGAAAGAATAATTAAATAAAAGTAATAATAACATCTGAAAGAAAAGATAAATATTATTTGATCATTTAAAATATAAAACAAACATTTGTTTTCACATATTATATTGGATTGTGCAGGCCGCCTTAAACGCATAAAATAAATACATATGTACATATGTATGTATTTATTTTTGCGTATTATATTGGACTGCGCAGTCCAATTTCTAAGTACACACACTTTTTTCACATACTTACTTAACAGTTGATATTTGCCGCTTCTGATGATATACATAGCTGCTGCTGCTACTTCCAATTCAGTTCTGATTTCCAATGTTATAAAAATAGATGAAGTAATTATTTTCAAAATATTGTTAAAAACTCATATAAAATGCATTTACTTTCCTTCTTGTTGTACGAGCCTCCTTTACGATGGTACAATCACGAACGACGTGCGTCTTTCAATCGTTTTTTTTATTACCCTTTTTGGGATTTTCTATTGTCACTATTGACAATTATGTTTTCTCCTTCGCACTCATTCAAATAAATCAAGAGATGAAAGAAACTTTTTTCATCGCACTTAGGTAAACAAAAAACAACCCGAAAATGTGCGTTGGTGTTAGTGTATAGAGAAAAAATGTGTAGTTGTAGTGGAATATTTGTCACAAGCGGGTAGCCGTGGTTCGCAGGAACATATGTAATTTATATATACATACATATGTATGTACCAGAGACCTGCACGAGTAATTAAAAAAGTAACATGTTAGCAAGCGGCGATGCCGATGCGGCGAGTACACGCTACGTAACGGTACTTTGGCATCGTGGGCATCGGCATCGTGGGTATATCGGCATCGCCGATTACTAACATGTTACTCACTTAGTATTGTGCGCCAAGAAAAGAACTGGCATTTTCGCATTAGATAAGTTTTTGCATTTGTGCTATTATTTAAATCTATATAATGGAAATTTTACAACATATTAAAAGTGGTGTTTATAAAATTAGTGATGCATCGGGTTCAAGTGACATCTGGAAGTTTTACAATAAAATTGTGGACACCAAGACGGGGGAGAATGTACCCTATGTTATATGTTCACTTGTATGTTGTATGTATGTACTTCGTTTCATTTGCCATTGACGATACCAGATAGTAATCGTACGATGCCACGATGCCGCGATGCCGATGCGCAATGTTACCTTCGCATCGTGGTAATCGTCAGAAGTGTTACTTAGTAACGTAATCGTACGATGCCTACCTTAATCGTGCAGGTCTCTGGTATGTACCCAGCAAACATATTGGCAAGCGTTTTGTAAATTAAGATTGCAGTAAGCTTGCATAAATAAGAGTTTTGCGAATGTCGTTGACAATTTGTTTGCAAATGCAAGTGTTTTGCGGACGTAGTTGACAATTTACTTGCAAATGCAAGTGCTTTGCGAACGTCGTTGACAATTTGCTTGCAAATGCAAGTGTTTCATAAATTTAAGCAAAACGTGTAGTTCTCGCCGCAAAAGATTGTGCTAATAAGTTGTGTTAATAAATTATGTAAAATTGTTCTTAAAGTTGTTAAATTAAGTGCGTTTGATACTTTTAATTATCATTTGCTATTAAAAAAGTTAATAATCTACTTATTTAATGTCTGCAGCAAAAAAGAAGAAAAGTGTTGTGCGCAGCAGCTTCGAAATTTTTGAACATCTATGGAACGGTGCGGCTACAAGTTCGGTAAGTACCCAGAGTGAATTTGTGGAACAGGAGGTTGTGCCTGAAGCACAGAATAATTTAGATTCCTTGTTGCCAAATGATGATTATATTTCTGATGAAAGTGAGAACTCGTCCGATGGCACCGTTATTGATTTCAATAAACGTTTAGCTGCATGGTTTGTAGAGAGCAATGTGCCCAATGTGCATGCTAATAAATTATTGGACTTATTAAGCGACAAAATTGAAGGTCTACCAAAAGATATCAGAACGCTAAAACGTACGCCGACTGATGCTCCAGTTGTCTCCTTAGCAGGTGGAGAATATGCCCATTATGGCTTGAAAGACTGTTTGACAGATTTTTTGCGGGAATATAAAGTGCATACAAATATTTTAGAATTGAACTTTCACATCGATGTATTGCCAATTTCGAAAAGTTTGCTGAAGAGCGTGTGGCCTATTTTAGTGAATGTAAATGGGACGGATTCAGTTTTCGTGGTTGCTATTTTTTGTGGACGGTCTCATCCCAATGATGTGAATAAGTTTCTGGCACAATTTGTCGATGAGTTGAACGATCTTCTCCAAAATGGATTCTCATACGAAAACAAAACTTTTGTAATAAAATGTCGAGCATTTATTCTGGATGCACCAGCTAGGGCACTTATGCTTAGAGTCAAAGGACACGCAGGCTATAGTTGCCGCACAAAGTGCGTTCAGAGGGGCGAACGGAAAGAGAATCGTATTATATTCCATTATCAAAATCATCCTTTGCGCACAAATATAAATTTTCGGCAAAGAACTGATGTCAGCCATCACAACCAGCAAAGTTCTTTGGAGATTGAAAAACTTCCAATCGACGTGATCCAAGTATTCGCTCTAGAGTACATGTACGTGGTGTGTTTAGGTGTAATGAAGGCTTTGCTTGGATCCTGGATAAAAGTTAAAAATCGCAATTATTCTTTGCAACAATATGATATACGAAAACTAAACACAGTATTTCAATCCATTGCGCGTTACATACCAAGAGACTTTTGTAGGAAACCACGGGATTTAAAAGAGATAGACCGCTTCAAAGCAACGGAATTCCGTCAGTTCCTTTTGTATACAGGCCAGGTTGTGCTAAAGGACATATTGAGCGAACAGAGGTACATTCATTTTTTGCAACTTAGTCTTTCAATGCGAATTCGCCTCAATGCTGAAGATTGTGTACAAAATAACAAATGCGCAGAGGCGCTGATAAAGGATTTTTTACTCAGAGTCCCTATTTTATATGATGATTTAATGTTAACATATAATTGCCACTGTTTGAGTCATTTGGTCAGAGATTCCATGCACTTTGGATCACTAGATACAACCAGTGCTTTCAAGTTTGAAAATAAATTAGGAAAAATTAAGAAACTAGTTAAGAAAAAAATAATGTTCCGTCCCAAATTTACAACAGACTAGATGAGCAGAGTGTACATGGAAATTATCATACAAATATTGTTTCTAAAAAATATACAGTACAAAGTGATGGCACTTACAAATTTGTTAAAACTTAAAACTTTTATTTATCATCTATTGCACCTGAGAACTTTTATTTAGTACAAAAATTAATTTTCAAACTTATTTTCATATCCAGATCTGCTGATAACGATTTTGTACTTCATGGGCTAAGGGTACAAGACTTACATTACTTATATGATAAGCCACTTCAATCATCGCTTTTTAATATTTACCGTGCCGAAAATCTCAGTTTTAACAAAACACTGAATCACATCCAAAGTTATATGCTTCTACACCAGATCGTCTTATATATTTGTGCCACTCATAACAGATCATGTCGCAGAACAATCTCAATTACATCGTCGACCCCATTAATGATGACATCGCATCCTCACAAACTATTTATGTGATGCAACCAAGTCCAAGCACAACAACAACTTCTTTGGATAGTGCAACGTCGTCGGGTAAGATAGTATTTATTTTTAAAGGATACTTTTAACATAACACCGCGACACTTTTCTCATATTTGTTTTATATTTTTTTCGGCAGCAATTCAATCAGTAATCATCGACGCATGTCAAAAGGCTGTTGAAGAGGTGGATGAAAAAAATAAGCTAATATTGTTGCGCCTAACAGAAAACGTTGAGGGGATGCGCAAGGAAATCATTGATCTTAAAAAAGCGGTATCACATAATAACGCTACTATTATACCAAGCAAGCCGTATGCTAATATTGAAGACTTCCTCAATTTTGAGAAAACTTTTCTGGAAGATATTGATAAATTTTCCTTGCTGGTAAGAATTTAAATTTGAAATATTCGGTGACTGTATACTGATGTCGATTTTATTTATATTTTTAGAAGGCAGATCTAAAAAGATGGTCAACATCCAATTCGAGAAAATTTGTTACGAAAGCGGGGCAGAAGATTATGACTGACAACGTTGCTGAGAGCTTTTCCTGGCGAGGAACTGCAGATAAGAAGTGCATTAGGGCCTTCACTGTCGCCACTGCTATTCAGCGTAAGTAAAATACGTTTAAAAGGTTTCTAGTTACATTTCTATATTCATATTTAAATTCTATTGCAGAAACTTTCGCTGAAAATGGAGGCAAGGAAGAGGACTTTGTGTTTGCCTCTAAGTCATATTTGCAGTACGTAATAAATCTTATTAAAATTAAAACAACAAAAAAAGTAAACTAAAATACTAAGTAGTAATGATTTTTTAAATGAAAAACAATGAAGTTCCTATTTTTATATATTAATGTAATATTATTCTATGAAGAAACCAAATTTAATATTAAAACTGATTTTTTAAATGTATCAATAAAAAAGCATATCCAGAACAAAGTAAATGTTTAAAACGCTTACTTATTTCATTAAAAATACGTGTTTTTTAAGCATTTTCAAAACGCGTTTTATAAGCATTTAGAAAACGTGTAATTACGTTACTTAAAAAACATGTTTTGCAATTGTCTTTTAAACGCTTATAAAGTTGGGTCCTTTTCGATTATAAACCCTTTGCTTTGATGTCTTTTATAAAGGTGACAGCAGCGTTTTATAAGTGTTTTGCTTACATTTGAACGCTTTCAAAACGTTTATTTTTATATGTAAATGCTGGCTGTGTACGTTCGAAAATAACAAATGTGTACGACAAAAAAGTTAAAAAAATGTTTGGAAGAGCCGGTTGAAAAAACCGTTTAGGAAACTGTTTACAGTGCCGCTAGTTTCAAAAACCGGTAAAACTCAAATACCCGTAAAGACCAAAGTGCCGGTAAACCAGAGAACTTAAAGCCAGAGAACTTAAAGCAGAGAACTTAAAACATAGAGAAGGTGTAGGCTCGACTGCGAATATTTTTTTAAATTTAAGTAAGGAATTCACCTCACAACCACAGAATTCACGCTGTGAAATGTAAACATTTTTAACAGTTCTCTCACATACTCCAACAAAGAATATGAAGAGAAATAAATAGTATATGTATTTTCGGCATATGATGACGTGACATGTATGGCCATGCAGAGAATATTGAAGGAAAATAAGTTCTTTTATATTTAATTTTTAACAGTAAAAATGTGTACAACTACAGCTCTCTCACATACTGAAGAATATGAAGAGACGTATATATACATACATATGTATGCATTTCATACTATGCAAGCTAAGTTATCACAGCTAAATGTACAACAGCAAAGTTGTCGTAGCTAGCAAAATATACTGATATTACTCAATTCAGCAATATTATGTAAATATACAATATCATTGCTTAATTTCCAAAATTTGCAACAACAGCACATTTCGTCGGCACTAAACCAGAACGGAAGCCGTGCCGCCGCAATTAAAGCCGTTTTTCGACCAAACTGAGGTTTACTGTTTGGCTATAATTATTGCTTACGTTAGTATATAGAAATAAGTACTAGTAAGTAAGAATTCGTACATATGTAAGTTTATAGTATATAAAAAAAATGCTGTATAAAAGAAACGTTTTTAATAAAGAAATTCGAGTTCGACTTCACCATTCAAACCAGTGTGTTGTTAATCATCCGGTGGCAACCATTAACTGGCGCCTGAGAACTTTAAAAAACTAGAAGTTGCCTGCACCAAAAGTATTAAAGTGAATCTGTACGCACAAATATCATTATCCAGAAGGATAAACGACGGAATTTAATTTTTATAGAAAGTTCAGTTGAGTTTGACATAAGTCATTAAAAACAGTATTTAAAACCTTGTTCAGAAATTTAATTACAAGTGTACGCACAAAACACCGCAAAAACAAAAAAGCGCGTCAAGTGTCGTGACATATCTGAAGATTTGTTAAACAATTAAGCTAAGTGTTTGACAAATCAAATTAAAAATACTTATAAAGTGAGCAACTGAAACAAGAAGCCGCCAAATCAACGCCTGGAGTGACGTTATCCACCCCCCAGTAGAGGACTAACGCTTCAAACAGGACCAAGTGGACCGTCCAAAGAGAATGACAAAGTTGAAGCTGATACTCCTGTAAGTTAATATTAAGCTTACATAAAAATTATAACTACCCGATATATTAAAAATATTGCATAGCAATAAATATCGGTCAAATAAATTTTAAGTATTATAATAAGTACCCGATATATAAAAAATATAAAAAATCCTAATAAGCAAATAAAATTTATACCCGATATATAAAAATATCTAATACAGTCGTTCAATTTAAATTTATACCCTATATATAAAAAATTGTTAATAGCAATAAATATATATAAAGTATCATATTGTAAAAGCAATAAATAGTCGAAATTGTAAATCACAGTAATGGAGCAAATTCAAGAAGCTATTACACACCTAACAGGTGCTGTTAATGCACAAATAGAACAATCAAAAATATTGAGCAATAGGATAAATCAGTTAGAAAGTAGAATTAGTCCCCATAACGAAAGTTCTATTTCAAATAACCATATTCACTTAACTGAGTCAGACTTAATAGAAATTAGCAGACTTAAGATCCAATCCAATTCATATCCTGGATCCACAATGTCGAATCTGTTTTGCAGGACTACGAAGTAGTCAGAACAAAGCCACTGTATAGAGCCATCCTACGACATATTAGGCAGAAAATTAAAGGCCCTGCAGATACGGCCTTAATCTCATACAACATATTCAATGATGATTGGGGAACAATCAAAAATTGTTTGTCACTACACTATGCAGACAAACGCGACCTTAGGACTCTAGAACACGAACTAGGAACCTTATCCCAAAAACACTTCAGCGTAGAGCAATTCTACGCAAGAGTCAATCACCAACTATCGCTGATAATAAACAAAATAAAGAGTCATGATTATTCAAGAGAAACAAATAATGTTCTACTGGAAACCTATAGGAATCGAGCCCTTGATATATTTATCAGAGGCCTAAACGGCGAATTGTCTAGAATGCTAGTCATTCAACGCCCCAGCAACCTACCCGAAGCATACGCTTCCTGCCTTGAAATTCAAAACATTAACTTAAGAAACTATTCAATATATACAAAAAATGGAGGTAGCTCTAATCAAATGCAAAAACATCAAATGAATCCAAAACCAATATTTGTACCAAGGGTATTAAACCCTGCCGAAAAAAATTTAATCTATAATAAAAACATGCAAAATCAAGCACCGCCACCACCCAGACCAACCAATCCTAAACCACCAATCCCTATGGAGGTGGACCCTTCAATACACTCACGAAGAATAAACTATATGAATCGACCGAACAATACGCCTCTAGTAAGGCCATCCAATTACTCTTCAAATATCCCTAGGAAATCCCAAAAACTATTTAATGTCCAAACAGAGGACGAGGAAATAAATTTTATGACAGACGCCTGTCTACCCTACCCTATTTAGAACTAACTTTAAAGAACGGGGATATCGCGAAGTTCCTTGTAGATACGGGAGCTAATAAAAACTTTGTCTCCGAAAAAATTTCAAAAAATTCAAAGAAACTTGAGTGTCCTTTTAAGGTTCACTCTGCCACAGGTCAAGTAAATATAACCCATAAACTACGTGGACCATTCTTCGGAAGTATAGGTATTACAAATAATTTTGATTTCTTTACATTACCCAATTTAAAATCCTTTGATGGCATCATTGGCGATGATACCCTCAAAGAATTGGGAGCAATCATAAATAGAAAAAATGACACAATAACCCTCAAGGATGTGGTACTGCCACTAAAACAAAATATCTCTAAACAAATAAATAATATTCAAGAAAACCCCTATGAACATGAAGTTAAGGAAATGATAAATAAATATTCGGAACTTTTCGGACCAGTCTCCGACAGTGGGACAATCGACACAACTGTATTAGCAGAAATTAGAACAACAAGTGAAGAACCGATATATACAAAATCATATCCTTACCCAACCAACCTACGGGGCGAAGTAGAAAAACAAGTAAAAGAACTTCTAAACAATGGTGTAATAAGGCCTTCAAAGAGTCCGTATAACTCCCCATTGTGGATTGTTCCAAAAAGACCAGGTCCATCAGGAGAAAAAAAGTATAGAGTAGTTGTTGATTTTAAACGACTAAACGCAATAACTATACCTGATTCCTATCCAATACCTGATATAAACAACACTCTCGCTAGCTTAGGCGAATGTAAGTATTTTACTACACTCGACCTTACATCCGGATTCCACCAAATCAGGATGAAGGAAAAGGACATAGAAAAGACAGCTTTTTCTACAGCCAATGGTAAATATGAATTTACTAGGTTGCCATTCGGTCTTAAAAATGCCCCTTCCATTTTTCAGAGAATGATCAATGATGTTCTAAAAAGGCTTATAGGAAAAGTCTGCTACGTTTATATCGATGACATTATAATAATGGGAAAAACTAAAGAGGAGCACTTGCGAAATATTGAAGATGTGTTCATGCTTTTGTACAAATCAAATTTAAAAGTCAATCTGGAGAAATCCAAATTTTTTAGAACAAAAGTAAATTTTCTAGGTCATATCGTTACCGGCGAAGGAATTTTGCCAGATCCTGACAAAATATCCGCTATTAAAAAAATTCCCGCACCTGTTAACCTTAAGGAATTAAAAGGTTTCCTGGGTTTAGCATCGTATTATAGGAGATTTATAAAAGACTTTGCAAAAATTGTCAAGCCACTTACCAATTTAACTAGAGGTGAAAATGCTCAAATAAAATGCTCAATCCAAACGGATACAAATTTCACTAACAGAGGAAGGCTTGAAATCATTTAATGACATAAAATATTTGCTTACATCTTCTGAAATTCTGGTATTCCCAGACTTCAACAAACCCTTTATTCTGACGACAGATGCTTCCAATACTGCAATCGGAGCAGTCCTTTCACAAGGGATAATCGGTCAAGACAGACCCATAACTTACATCTCTAGATCACTCAATAAAACCGAAGAGAATTACTCGACCATAGAGAAAGAAATGCTCGCCATAGTGTGGTCCCTCGACAAATTAAGGACTTAGCTGTATGGAGCTAAAGAAATAAAAACTCTTACTGATCACAGCAACAGTAATAACAATGCCGAGTTAAAAAGGTGGAAAGCAGGGATAGAAGAATATAATTATAAACTCATTTACAAACCAGGAAAAACAAACATAGTCGCCGATGCGTTATCACGGGTGCCAATAGAAGTTAATACGCTAACATCCACAGATGAAAATACACAACATAGCGCAGAAGAGGATAGCTCAAAGCTCATTCCTCACTGTGAAGCTCCAATTAACGTATTTAAAAATCAAGTTATATTTACAGAAGGAAAGGAGGAAATTACACACGAAGAACCTCATCCAAGCTTCCACAGACTCATTAAATGTAAAGTTTACGATAAAGAAAACCTAAGTAAAATCTTGAAAAGCGTTCTAAACCCAAACATAATCAATAGAATTAAAATCCAAGAGAAATACATTTCATTACTACAGCAAATATATCAAGAAAATTTCTCACAATACCGACGTTTCATATCAGGATAACACAGAAAGTAGTTACCGATATCGCAGACGAAGATGTCAAATTTAAAATAATAGAACAAGAACACAAAAGAGCCCATCGCAATGGTAAATAAAATAAAGACCAGATATTGGAAAAATACTATTTTCCACAAATGACTAAACTTATTAAAAAATATACTAAATCATGTGAAATTTGCGGATGTAATAAGTACGACCGGCATCCACAAAAGCACAAGTTACAGGCAACACCCATATCTTCGTATCCAGCAGAAATACAGCATATCGACATTATAGAAATGTCCGGCGAAAAATATATCTCGTGCGTTGACAAATTCACTAAATTTGTAAAATTTTTAGGATAAAAAATAAATCAGTACTGCATATCAGAGATAAATTGATAAAGCTTCTACACTATTTCACTATACCAAAGACTTTGGTCATGGACAATGAAGGCAGCTTTGTAAGCCCAATAACTCTGAACTATTTAGAAGGGTTAGGAATTGAAATCTATGTATCTAGCACCACCTCAGAAAAGCGAAGTCAATGGTGCGATAGAACGTGTGCATTCCACTATTATTGAAATAATCAGATGTATCCAAGTGGAATATCCTGATTGCTCTATTAAAGAAATTGTCAATATTGCCGTTGACAGATATAATAACACGATACATTCAGTTACGATACAGAGAACACAGAGAATCAACTACCAAGATTTAACAAACTTTAGGGAAATAGTTAATTCTGACCTTCGAAATGAAATAGCCAGAAACCAAAAAAATACACTAAATTATCACAATAAAAATAGGTCAAAAGTAAGGAATTACGAACCTGGTGATACTATATTTAAAACGAATAAACAAATTAAAAAGAAAACGAAACCCGTTTTTAAAAAAGAAACTGAATACTGAATACTGAATACTGATAACAGAAACTGATAACAGAAAGATTCATAAATCACATTTAAAAAACTAACTGGCATTTACTCTTTAGACTCTTACCTTACTGGACAACTGCAACAGTGGACACCTACGAATATGATAGCCCGCTCGTGACGATCAAACAAGGACTAGGAAAGATTACAAAAGGGACGTATAAAATTATCCACACTATCGACTTGGACGACTACGAAAAAATTACCAACGACGTCAGACTTACTATATACCACGAAATTAGTAAACCAAATATTTTATTTCCACAATTAAAACATCAACTTTCCGAGATAGATGGCTTATTAAGCCAACTGCGTACAAAAAATGCAACTATTCAAAAGAGATCAGTCAATTGGATAGGATCTGCTTGGAAATGGTTAGCAGGAAATCCCGATGCCACTGACTGGGACCAAATACTTTCCACAACACATGAACTGACTGAAAACAGTAACGTACAGTACACCACAAACCAATACCTTATCAAGACAAATAATAAAATATTAGATAGTTATAATATGATTGTGGATGAAATAAGTAAGAATAATAAGGAATTATTCGCACAAACATTATATAATAGGTTAGGTATCGTAAAAGACGAAATTGCAAAAATTATAATGGCAACCCAATTAGCAAAACAAGGAATCGTTCATTCTCAAATTCTAAATAAAGAAGATATCGCAAATATTCTCTCTCAAACTGAGACATTACCTTTTAAAAATGAACTGCAAGCTTTCAAATATGCAGAACCTTCTATGATTATTAAAGACTCATTTCTTTTATATGTAATTTCATTTCCAAAAACCGAAGATACCCTTTACTATAATATTATCATACGTTTGACTGTAAAACACCTTAAACGAGTATACTTAGAATTCTCCAATCTTTTCATATCCCAAAACGACAAATATGGCATACTTGGAAATTGTATTGAAGTAGATGATACTACTATATGCAAGAAAAACCAACTTAAACAAGTAAGGAAGGGCTAAGTTCGGGTGTCACCGAACATTTTATACTCTCGCATGATAAAGTGATAATCGAGATTTCATTATACGTCATTTACATATTTTTCAAATACCGTATTTGTGTAAAGTTTTATTCCGCTATCATCATTGGTTCCTAATGTATATATTATACAGAGAAGGCATCAGATGGAATTCAAAATAGCGTTATATTGGAAGAAGGCGTGGTTGTGAACCGATTTCACCCATATTTCGTACATGTCATCAGGGTGTTAAGAAAATATTATATACCGAATTTCATTGAAATCGGTGTAGTAGTTCCTGAGATATGGTTTTTGGTCCATAAGTGAGCGAGGCCACGCCGATTTTCAATTTTTAAAAAAAGCCTGGATGCAGCTTCCTTCTGCAATTTCTTCCGTAAAATTTGGTGTTTCGGATGTTTTTTGTTAGTCGATTAACGCACTTTTAGTGATTTTCATCATAACCTTTGTACGGGAGGTGGGCGTGGTTATTATCCGATTTCTTCCATTTTTGAACTGTATATGGAAATGCCTGAAGAAAACGACTCTGTAGAGTTTGGTTGACATAGCTATAGTAGTTTCCGAGATATGTACAAAAAACTTAGTAGGGGCGGGGCCACGCCCACTTTTCCAAAAAAATTACGTCCAAATATGCCCCTCCCTAATGCGATCCTTTTTGCCAAATTTCACTTTAATATCTGTATTTATGGCTTAGTTATGACACCTTATAGGTTTTCGGTTTCCGCCATTTTGTGGGCGTGGCAGTGGGCCGATTTTGCCCATCTTCGAACTTAACCTTCTTATGGAGCCAATGAATACGTGTACCAAGTTTTATCATGATATCTCAATTTTTACTCAAGTTACAGCTTGCATGGACGGACAGACGGACGGACGGACAGACAGACATCCGGATTTCGACTCTACTTGTCACCCTGATCACTTTGGTATATATAAGCCTATATCTGACTCTTTTAGTTTTAGGACTTACAAACAACAGTTATGTGAACAAAACTATAATACTCTCAATGTTGCTAACATTGTTGCGAGAGTATAAAAACTAAACAAAACCCATTGCATTTCACAGATTCTTAGCGGAGGAAAAGCGTTTTGTGATTACCAATATGTAAAACAAGCTATAATTGAATAACCTAACGGAAAATGAAATTAAATTAGACTTAAACTATTTACATAAACTACATTTAAATAATGTAAATGAACTAGAACGAATAACATCAAAAAACATTATTTCAATTAGCTCAAGCTTCTTAGCAATTCTTGTTGCAGTAACACTATCATTAGTTTTATATATCATACTCAAACCAAAAACCATAAATTAATTTCACATCCCACCAATAACAGATTACCCACAGCTTTCAGTAGCCAATAATTCTTAATCAGCGAGACGCTGATGCTTAAGAAGGGGGAAGTTATCACAGCTAAATGTACAACAACAAAATTGTCGTAGCTAGCAAAATATACTGATATTATTCAATTCAGCAATATTCTGTAAATATACAATATCATTGCTCAATTTCCAAAATTTACAACAACAGCACATTTCGTCGGCACTAAACCAGAACGGAAGTCGTGCCGCCGCAATGTAAGCCGTTTTTCGACCAAACTGAGGTTTGCTGTTTGGCTATAATTATTGCTTACGTTAGTATATAGAAATAAGTACTAGTAAGTAAGAATTCGAACATATGTAAGTTTATAGTATATAAGAAAAATTCTGTATAAAAGAAACGTTTTTAATAAAGAAATTCGAGTTCGACTTCACCATTCAAACCAGTGTGTTGTTAATCATCCGGTGGCAACCATTAACTTGTATGTACTTATTAGCAGCGCGCACATGTTATTACTGATAAGTGATAATATGATTTGAATTCGCGAAAGCGTACATATGTATGTGTATGTACATATAAGGTCATAATACATACATATGTATAAAATTTTTGAATGACAAAGGATACGATTTATCATTATCGTAATATATTAAGTTGTTTTAGTATATTATGATAGTTTGTTATATACATACATACATATGAAATGAGGTATAAATATAAGACATACAAATATGTAGGTAAATTAATTAAAATATATCCAATTGCATCTGTATTCATACATATGCACAAAAAGAATTCATTTGAACACATATGTTTGCATATAAACGTATAAAAATGTAAGCAAACGAGCTAACATACATACGTCTGTAACAGCAATATATACACAGTTTTTGAGCTTATGAAAATGTTAAAATTTCTCCTGCCGAGCGCTCAGTGGTGAAACTCCTTCATCTCGACCGAGTTAGCCAAAAGTATTTTTACGTTCTTCGCGCCGTGAACCTTCTCTATTATCGGGTGATTTTTTTGAGGTTAGGATTTTCATGCATTAGTATTTGACAGATCACGTGGGATTTCAGACATGGTGTCAAAGAGAAAGATGCTCAGTATGCTTTGACATTTCATCATGAATAGACTTACTAACGAGCAACGCTTGCAAATCATTGAATTTTATTACCAAAATCAGTGTTCGGTTCGAAATGTGTTTCGCGCTTTACGTCCGATTTATGGTCTACATAATCGACCAAGTGAGCAAACAATTAATGCGATTGTGACCAAGTTTCGCACTCAGTTTACTTTATTGGACATTAAACCAACCACACGAATGCGTACAGTGCGTACAGAAGAGAATATTGCGTCTGTTTCTGAGAGTGTGGCTGAAGACCGTGAAATGTCGATTCGTCGCCGTTCGCAGCAATTGGGTTTGTGTTATTCGACCACATGGAAGATTTTACGCAAAGATCTTGGTGTAAAACCGTATAAAATACAGCTCGTGCAAGAACTGAAGCCGAACGATCTGCCACAACGTCGAATTTTCAGTGAATGGGCCCTAGAAAAGTTGGCAGAAAATCCGCTTTTTTATCGACAAATTTTGTTCAGCGATGAGGCTCATTTCTGGTTGAATGGCTACGTAAATAAGCAAAATTGCCGCATTTGGGGTGAAGAGCAACCAGAAGCCGTTCAAGAACTGCCCATGCATCCCGAAAAATGCACTGTTTGGTGTGGTTTGTACGCTGGTGGAATCATTGGACCGTATTTTTTCAAAGATGCTGTTGGACGCAACGTTACGGTGAATGGCGATCGCTATCGTTCGATGCTAACAAACTTTTTGTTGCCAAAAATGGAAGAACTGAACCTGGTTGACATGTGGTTTCAACAAGATGGCGCTACATGCCACACAGCTCGCGATTCTATGGCCATTTTGAGGGAAAACTTCGGAGAACAATTCATCTCAAGAAATGGACCCGTAAGTTGGCCACCAAGATCATGCGATTTAACGCCTTTAGACTATTTTTGTGGGGCTACGTCAAGTCTAAAGTCTACAGAAATAAGCCAGCAACTATTCCAGCTTTGGAAGACAACATTTCCGAAGAAATTCGGGCTATTCCGGCCGAAATGCTCGAAAAAGTTGCCCAAAATTGGACTTTCCGAATGGACCACCTAAGACGCAGCCGCGGTCAACATTTAAATGAAATTATCTTCAAAAAGTAAATGTCATGAACCAATCTAACGTTTCAAATAAAGAACCGATGAGATTTTGCAAATTTTATGCGTTTTTTTTAAAAAAAAGTTATCAAGCTCTTAAAAAATCACCCGATATAAACGTTCTCTGCTATAAATATACGCTCTCTGAAATAACCATAGCAGAGAACGTAAAATAATAGAGAAGGTTCACGATGTCGAAAATTTAGGGATATTTCAATTTTGGGATATTTACTGTTTTGGATGAGCGTGTTTCACCACTTATCAGGGGCATGAAAATAACTAAACTGAGGAATTGTTAGAACCAATGGGAAAAAATATGTTAATATACTATATATGTATATAAAAGAGAGCCAATGTAAGTTAAAGCTAATCTTCTTCTTAATTGGCGTAGACACCGCTTACTCGATTATAGCCGAGTTAACAACAGCGCGCCAGTCGTTTCCTCTTTTCGCTACGTGGCGCCAATTGTATATTCCAAGCGTAGCCAGGTCCTTGGTTCTTCCAACGGAGTGGAGGTCTTCCTCTGCTTCCCCCGGCGGGTACTGCGTCGAATACTTTCGGACAACATGACCTAGCCAGCGTAGCCGCTGTTTTTTAATTCGCTGAACTATGTCAATGTCGTCGTATCTCATCCGAGGCTGTTGGTAGTTTTTCATTGGGGTATGCTTTTAACGTGGCGGGTCCCAAACCCAGCGCACAACCCTATGTAGGGGATGTTTTGCCTTCTCATTTTAGCTCGCCTTCGAACGGATGTTCTTAGGCTACCCAGAGGATACTTGGGCAAAGACCGGAAGTCGTGAGCTGCTTGAGTCATATGTAAAAGATTCGTTTTTGGCACTCCCAAGTGAATGGCGATCAGAGAATTTTCCTCACTTGCGTGAACTTCTACACATGACCCCATCCTCCAAAGCTAATATAAACTTATATATTCATATGCAAGTGTTTTCTGGTTGGTGGAAAAGTTCTTGTATTCTATGTATGTATGTATGTGTGTATATGCAAGTAGTTGGATTTCTTCTAATCCTAATATATTTGGGTGGGGAAATTGTGCCAAAAATGAAAGTTGAAAAATAAATCGTCAACGGAATTTTAGTTCTGATAGAATTTCGTCGAGAAAAGTTTAGCTCGGTCGCCAATTCGTTTTGAAAGTGTTTTAAATAATTTTCAATAAAAAATGGCTAGTGTAAGGAAATGTCGTGTTCGCGAGTGAATTAATAACACTTGGGTTATTTTAGTCAAAAAAATATTTTGGTTCTGCATTGACAGCAGAACGTTCTTTATTCAGTAATATTCAAAATACAAAAAACGAAGCGTGTATGGTTATGCTTCTATTTACACTAATGGGTAATCTACAATACATATAATTTGTCGTTCTTGATAATGGTGTAGTTTAGTAATATCACGTACTTTGGACATTGACCCTTTGGGTGTGGTCGGTTGTTGCCATGTGATAGTGATGTGTTGTAACCCTGTAGTTCGGCTGGTGTCAAGCGATTACCAGAGCGCGAATTCTACTAGCGATTTCATGCATTACCGCTAGTTAGTCTTTTCGCTAATGATTTGTAATGCAACGAGGCATTGAATCTGAAAAAAACCTACCCCTAAAAAACGAAACTCAATGCGTATATGAAATTGCAATAACAGCAATGTGCGAGCAGATCAAAATTCAACAGAAATTTAGTGTCCCGTACTATTCCTGCAGAAATTCGCAGGAATTGTAGTTCGATCGATCGCTCAGTCTGCCGTTGTCATTTTTACACTAAATTGTTTAGATCTTGAGTGTCAATTTTAGTTGAAGAGCAGGCGAAAAAGGTCAATAAAGAACGGACATTAAATAAAAATAATTTATTTTAGTGTTGTTAGTGAAAAAATTAAAGTCGAATAAAAAAATAAAAAAGTGAAGTGTAAAGTAATTTATAAGGTATAATTTAATTATAATTATAAGGTATACATTAATAACGTTAAAAAATTTTGCAAGTGAAATAAAACAAATAATAATAATAAAGAAGTTATAATAATAAAAAATAAAAACAAATGAAGGTAGCTAAGAAAATTGTAGGTAGGAGACATCTGCGTAGACTAGTAAGGAATGAGAGGTACAGGTGCGTTGAAAAGTTTAGAAGTACTACTTTGCAGGATTTTATGCCAGAAAAATCGGTGCCCAATTGCAAATAGCTAATAATTTACAGGAAATGGATGTAGAAGAAAATTTAAATGTTTTTGAAGAAGATTCTGGAAAGAGTTTCAATTTATATGAAGAATTAAGAGAATGGTACATAAAACATAGAGTTTCGCGCGCATGTGCAATAGACTTGATTCAAATTCTTCGCGGTATAAACGATTGTCCGTCCAAGCCAAATATTTCAACTATTGCTGGTGGCGAATACTTGCATGTAGGATTAAAATGGCAATTAAATAATATAGACAAATTGATTCAGTTAGACGACACTTTGAACATTGATATTAACATAGATGGTTTACCGCTTTTTCAAAGTTCAAGAATTCAGTTATGGCCAATTTTAATTCGTATAAATAATATTCAGGGAATGCCAGTTTTCCCTGTTGGTGTTTATGTTAGAAAGTCAAAACCTAAAAGCTGTGAGGAATATTTAAACTCCTTATTTTCCGAAATTACCGACTTAATTGAACATGGCTTGCAATTGAAAAACAAGACTATTAAAATAGATATTAGGGCTATAGTTTGTGATGCTCTCTCACGAGCTTATATTAGTGGAACTCCGTCACATACCTCCCGGTATGGTTGCTCCAAATGTACACAGGTAGGTCGAAAAATAGATGGTGTTTTGACATACTTTTTTTTTTTTTTTAACTCGGCTATAATCGCGTAAGCGGTGTCTACGCCAATTAAGAAGAAGAAGAAGTTTTGACATACAGCACTACCTCTAGTGATTTAATTGATGAGGATTTATCGAACAGAAAGTACCCTGAACATCATAGTTCACATTTTGTATCACAAAAGAACGTACTTGAAAATTTAAACATTTCAATGGTCAGCCAGATTCCATTGGATTGTATGCATCTCATAGATTTAGGCATTATGCGCAAATTTTTATGCAGATTGTTGAACAATAAAGTTTCCTTTAAACTTCCCTTCTAAATAAAAACAACATTTCTAAAAAACTAGTTTTTATTAGCTACCACATTCCAAAGGAGTTTGTTCGAAAACCAAGACCTCTAGTAGATTTGGTGCATTGGAAGGCAATCGAATTTAGACAGTTTTTATTATACACTGGCATCATAGCACTGAAAGGTGAGGTACATGAAGATATTTATTACACCTTCCTTTTATTGCACTGAGCATATAGGCTTCTTTGTTGCTCTAAGCAACGAGATTCAAACTTAGACACTGCCCAATTCATGCTCAATGACTTTGTAGAAAACTTCCCCATTTTGTTTGGTGTAAACAGTGTTTCTTATAACGTTCACAGTCTTCTGCATTTAAAGGAAACCGTAAAATATATAGGGGATCCAATTTCTGGATCTTGCTACTCTTTTGAAAATTATTTGCAGTACCTAAAGAAAATGATAAAAAGGCCTTCAAAAATCTTAGAGCAGCTACATCGAAAGATTTATGAATGCCCCTTTTCAACATCGCCTGGCCATTTCGACACTTATGTTGAAGGTAATAAATGTTTTTCCAAGGGATCTGTCCTCAGTAGTTCCCAACCTGATAATTTTTGTTACATGGAAGGCAATTTACCAGTAATAATTTATGAAATAATAGATGATTCAATAATAGGTTGAAAATATGTCAAAACAAGCAGCTTCTATGATACGCCGTTTGTTTCTAGTTCCTTAGGGATCTATGTTAAAGATTAAGCAGATTCTGGAGCTGATATCACAAAATTTGCTTTATCAGAATTAGAATGTAAGGCTTTCGCAATTCCCTTTGAAGGCAAACATATTGTAATACCAATGCTCCATTTTTATTAGATGCGAAAACATTTTTGTTAGAGCCTTATTACACTCGGCAACTTTTGTTGCGGCAACTCTTAGTTTATAGGCGAGGGGGCGACGAGGAGAGGAGAATCGCGTCGAGTTTCCAGTGTTCAGCAACTCGCTTTGTGTTCTTATTCGTAACAGTTCGCTGCGACGTTTTTCGGCATTCGTGTTCTTTCTTTCGTAGTACATAGTTGCATTTGCGTATATTTTTTTGAAATTAATATTTTGAATATATTTAAAAAATTTAATTTAATCTTTTGGTAAGTAATTTGCAAATATGTATACAAATATACATAATATAATATAAATATTTTAGAAAATGGAGTATGACGAAAAAATCGAATTAATTAAAGATATTGTGAAATGTATGGAGGAAGCCATACAAATTGATTCAGACGATAGTAAAAAGGGTGATATATCTTTGTTTTAATAAATAAAATATATTTCTTAAATGACAGAGCTGATTAATATATGTGATAGAGTGGCCCAAATACCTATAAGGAAAAAGAAGCGACAATGGGTTAAAGTAAAGTGAAAGAGAATGAGAAAAAAACTCGAGCAGAGTTGCGCAACACAAGTTGCTCATGTGAAGGTAATGGGCGACAGTAAAAGAGAATCGCCCGAGAATTAGCAACTAAAGTTGCCCCATGTAATCGCAAACTTACCTGTAAATAAGTATTACTAAATATATTATAATATATATAAATATGAAATATATATAAAGTGAGAAAGTTCTCGATCATTCAATAACAGAAACGATAATAGACTCAGCTACGAAAGTATCCTCTGGGTAGTAACAAAGAACATTCGAAGGTGAGCTAAAGTGAGAAAATGAAAATAAAAATAGGGTTGTGCGCTGGGTTTGTAATAAAAAGCTCACCCCAATGAAAAACCAACAGCAGCCTCGGATAAAATGAACCATGGCAAACGAATTAAAAGGACTGCGAAATCAAGAATATGCACCTGGAATGTCCGGTCCCTTAATAGGTGCCGCTGCCCAGCTGGTTGATGTCCTCGTAAAAACAAAGGCTGACATCACCGCCGTCCAAGAAATGCGATGGACGGGACAGGTCCTTGTGACATTTACTACAGTGGCCATATAAAGGAGCGCAAGTTTGGTGTGGGATTCGTGGTGGGAGAGAGATAACTCCGGTATAACGCTGCCAACAATCCGCATAGCGAGGTTCTTCAACATATATAAGCCCACGCTCCGACGGATGAAACGATGTGAAAAAGATGCCTTTATGAGTGTTTGGAATGCACTTATGAGAGAGCAAACGATGTCAAAATCCTGGCGAACGCCAGGGTGGGCAAAGAAGATATCTTTGGCACTACAGTCAAGCAGCTTCTGAAAACAAAATGGGTTGAGGCTGACGACTCATCGATAATGAGAGAATTTCCAATTAAAAACAAACAGATTTGGACCGAAAATACCAAATCGAATCAATATAGTTCTCGTGTTTTTAGAAGAACTACGCTCCGAAGTATCGACTATTTTTCTCTTTCGATTTCCTTATTTAAAAACGTTTCAACAAAATTTCGATGCAATCACAACAGACCTGTTTTTTTATTTTTACCGTTTCAACCCTTTAATAATTAAATGATTAATAAATAACAATATAATGTAAGATAGTACATATTTTAAAACTACTAAGTAAGAGCGGAAAAAATTAAAAAACAACATGCGGGATGATAATTGAATTTAATAAATCGAGATTGCTTTGAAAGATTTCATAAAAATTTCTTTTATTTTCGTAAAATTGAACCAGTAAAATGGCTAGCGGTTAGAATTAATGAAATTTCAAGATTTTGAATTAGTCAGAACCACATGCAATTTGAATGCCCAAATCACTAACGATTTGGAGTCAGGCAGTGAATCACCTAGAACCCGATTCCCAATCGATGACGAAAGCAGACGATTCTGTATTGAAGAAGTTTAACAATTTTGAAGAACTAGTCATTTCACCAATGACTATTCAAAATGCGGCGAAGAACTGATAAGGTGCATGCACCGCTCGATAAAAATCTCGTAGGACATGCCCAACGATTGCAATGTAAAAATCGTTAGTCAAATAACAATCTGCGCCAACTACCGTGGGATTAGCCTCCCCTCAACATCGCATGGAACTGGTTCTAAGCGATTAGGAATTAAAGTCACCGTCGTTAGCTCTTCCAGACCTGGAAAATCACCGAAGACCAGATATTACCATGCCAAATCTTGAAAGGAGACTCTCCCCTCCTTTTCGATTTCAAGAGTAAAGGCTCCTGCCTTTTATGCCGCGATGTTGAATTTGGTGTTCTTCTTGTTTGATTCCATTCCTTGTTTTCGGAAGTTCTTCCTCGTAACGTTTTTGTGTCATTCGTTGTGTTCTCAATATTTTATATCTAAGTACTGCATAATGCAGAACTCGTATAACTTAAATGATAAATACGTTTTATTAAAATAGCGATTATACTTACTGTTTGAAGTTTGTTTTCCAATAGGGAAGTTCCTCGAAATATCTCCTTCATCAAACAAACAGTTTTTGGATGTTGCTAAATTTATGTTGATTAAGTAAGATTTCTAATAGTTTAATTTTATCATTACAATGTGTTTATATATTCGTAAATTTCTTCTTTTTGATTAATTCTTTACCATCAATTTTTATGGTATGGTCAAAAAATTGATTAAATTAGTTCGAGTTTTTCATAATTGTTTCATTATTAATTTTGTGTTCTCCTTTTCATTCGATTGTTTTTGACATAGTTTATCTGTAATAGCGGGATATTATTTTCTTCCTTTTACAAAAGAAGCCACTTTAATAGAAACGACTGGCGCGCTGTTTTCTTGTTAATGTTTTGCTTAAGAAGAAATAAATATTTCAATAAAATTAACAATTTTAATTAGTGATTAAAACTAAAAAAATAACAATAATAATAAGTTTAACAAAGAAAATAAAATAAAAAATAAATAAATATAAAAATTATGAAATAAAAGTAATAAATTACAAGGCAATATGGATGATTTTCCGAACCCAAAACGAATTAAAAAGACTTTACAATCAAGAATATACAGAAAAAAACGTAAATGCGAAGATAAGGAAGCTTTAAAGGCTTTTTGTAAAAATCTCCAACAAGTATATTTATTTGAAATGTTAGATTTTTATTTCTAGAACTGATGGAAAAATGAGCCAAATTTGCAAATGTTACCGTGCTGCTGGAAGAAGTCTTAGAAAGTCCTGCAGCTTTGAAAGAAACCGACGACTCATCGATTTGGGAGAATTTTTAAAAACAAAACAGATTTGGACCGAATTAATGAAAAATAGCCCGGAAAGAAGAACTTCTTAAGTAAATTTTTCTTCGATTTCCTTATTTAAAATACGTTTGGCTAAATTTCGATTTTTTTATTTTTACGTTTCAACCTTTAATAATTAAATGATTAATAAATAACAATAAATCGCATATTTTAAAACTACTAAGTAAGAAAATAAATTTACATATGATAATTGAATTTAATAAATCTATTGCTTTGAATTTCATAAAAATTTCTTTTATTTTCAAAATGAACCATAGAATGGCGCGTTAGAATTGTGAAATCGCTAACGATTTTGAATTAGTCAAACCACATGCAATTTCGAATTAACGAAATCACTAACGATTTGGAGTCAGTCAAATCACTAGCCATTTTGAATTAATGAAAACGCTAGCGATTCTGTATTAGCGATTCACTAACGATTTTGGAACTAGTCATTTCACCAATGACTGGTAATGCAGCGTCGCACCGCTCGATTACTCTCGTAGGACATTGCAATGTAAAAATCGTTAGTCAAATAACATTGCGAGTAATCAGGCTGGAACTGGTTCTAATGATTAGGAATTAGTCATATCGTTAGCTCTTCCCCGATGGTACCGAACTACAGGGAAATTACATGTGCCTTAACTCTCCCCTCCTTTTAAAAAGAGTAAAGGCTCCTGCCTTTTAATACGGTTGTAGTGGTGTTCTTCTTGTTTAGGTATTCCATTCCTTGTTTTCGTAGTTCTTCCTCGTAACGTTTTTGTGTCATTCGTTGTGTTCTCAATATTTTATATCTAAGTACTGCATAATACTCGTATAACTTAAATGATAAATACGTTAAAATTATTAAAATAGCGATTATACTTACTGTTATAAGAGTTGTTTTAATAGGGTGTTCCTCAAAAGGGATTATGAATGTATGTAATTTTTGGATGTTGCTAAATTTATAGTTAGATTCTGCATTCAAGATTTCTAATAGTTTAATTTTATCATTAGAGTGTGTTTTTATATATTCGTAAATTTCTTCTTTTTGATTATGATATTCTTTACCATCAATTTTTATGGTATCAAAAAATTGTATTAAATTAGTTCCATTAATTGTTTCATTATTAATTTTGTGTTCTCCTTCGAGGAGGATGTTTCCTTGGTTTATCTGTAATAGGGGGATATTATTTTCTTCTATTGTATTACAAAAGGCTTCTTGGAATTCTAATATTGGTATAGTACAATTTTCTTGTTTGTTTTGCTTACAAATGTATTTACTCATATTATTTTTACATTTAGTGATTGTTATGAGTTTATTATTACATTGTGCTATCAATGGGTCTAATATAAGTTTCCTATGATGATATTTTAGAGCAGTAATGATTGGGTATAATTGGGTATTTATATGTATATAGTAATGAAGGCATTGTCTACCCTGATTATATGTATTTCTGCGTATTGTAATATATCTATAGCTGGAAGGGTTATTTTTTCTGTATTGAGGATCTTTTACACTTCTTCTATATTTATTGCACCTGAATAAAAATTTTTATTTTTTGCAAAATTTATTGTTATTCTTAAGTCTAACAGTTCCCTGTATATTTCCTGCAATACCGTTCTTTGTTTAATGGCTTTAAGGTTAATCGTTTCTAATAATTTTTCGAAGTGTGAGTTTATTATTTGTTGTTTATTATTATTTTTTATGATTTTATTTATTTTTTCTTTTATTTCTATGACATCGTCATGGTCTGGAACTCCAGTTATGAAGCTGAATATACTGCCTAGGAAATTTAATGCTCGTTTGTGTCTCCTTGTTAATAACTGATCCTTTAGTGCTTCTATCCCTTGTATGAGCATTGTATCTGCTATTTGCTCATTGTTGTGGTGTCCGTTTATGGATGTTGTTATGGTTTCATAATAGTCTAAAATTGTTGTTAAATTCACTATGTGGAATAAATAATCTTCTTTGTTGTATATGTAAGATTTGTCTGTTTGTGTCCTCGCGGTTTTCTTTTACTATATGTTTTGTATAACGATGACTGGCTTTATCTCTTCTGTCTGTTTTTTCGTAGATTATTTGTCCTTCTTGGAATTCTCTGTGTTTTCTTTTCTTGTTGTGGTATTCAATCATGTAATTTTGTTTCTTTTTTATTTTTTCTGCTCTGTCGGAATGTTGGTTCCTTCGGTTACTGAATGTAGTGTCCTGTAGTATTCTTTTACTGCCTGAAATATTTCTTCATCTGCTGTACTTTCCTTGTCTGCTGCTAATGTCCTAGCTATTTCTAGTATCGTCGAATGTAACCGCTCGACTTGTGCGTTCGATGTTGAAGGATGCACTGCTGTGAGTGTATGTTTAATTTGTAGCTTTTTCATTAGTGCTGTTGTGCCGACGCCGCTGAATATATTTTCGTTATCTGTCATCAGTTCGGTACAGTTGGGGAATATTTGTGTGATGACTTCGTCTATTATTTCGTGGAATTGTCGCTTCGTGTCGAGTTTACGTAAGTATGTGTATTTAGAGTAGCGACAATTGCTAGATAAGTATCTCGTGCCGCTTATTTGAAATAGGTCCATTTGTATAGATGTGCCAGCTAAATTGGGTGTTGGCGTTGTTCCGATTACGTGTTTAATTGGTTTTCTTTCATATTTGTTCTTTGTACAGTTTGTACAGTGTCTGACTATTTTTTCTCTGCCTTTTCTTAGTGTTGGCCAAAAACAAGTTTCTATTATTTTTTGATAATTATTTTTAGCGTTTCTGTGCGCTCTGGTATGTGTGTATTGTAATATATTTTCTCTATCTGTTGGGTCTGTTATGTCTTTTAGTTTGTGTTGAGTAAACACTTTTGCGTATGTATCGAATGTGAGCTTTATGTCTTTCCTCACGTCGTACCATGTTTTAAGGTCTGCTTGGAAAGCTGTGGTTCGTTTAGGTTTCATTAATTTTTTTAATGTTCCTATTAAGTATTCTTGTGTTGGAAATTTAATCGTAAACCGTTCGTATCCGGGAAATGGCGTGTTCGCTTCTAAGTTATTTTCTTTATCGTGAATTATTTCAATTTGTGTTGATTGGTTTGTGTTTGGAAAAGCTTTGACTTTTCTTCAGAGATTTTCATATTAGCGTTGTGCAATGTTTGTACGATTTCGGTGTTGTGCTTCATATGTTCTTCGGGATATGTTGAATATATAGAATGTCATCCACGCATCTTTGAAATGCAGATGGTGCATTTTTTGAGCGGAATGGGAGTCGTAAAAATTCATATTTAGCTCCGTTAATGGAGAAGACTGTTTTTTCCCTATCCTTTTCCCTAATTAGAATTTGGTGGAACCCTGACTCTAAGTCTAACGTCGTGAAGTATCGTGCTTCTCCTAAGTTTTGTAGAGTCATATTGATATCTGGTATCGGGTACCTATCTGTAACAGTAATTTTGTTGAACTTTTGGAAATCTATAACCATTTCCTTTTTTGGTTTTCCTTCCTCATCTAATCCTTTTTTAGAGACTGTTCATATCGGAGCATTGTATGGGCTTTTGCTCTCTTTTATTATACCGTTTGCTAATAATTTATTTATTTCCTTTTTTTACGAAATCTTGATCCGCGTATGGAAATGGATATTGCCTAACCCATACAGGATCATTAGTTTCTGTTCTAATTTCAGCTTTTATTGTAGTTGTATACGGTAAGTTTTCGCTTCTATAATTATTTTTCATTAAATCTTTTATGCAATTTTCGAACTGTTTCTCGCCTACTGTGTAGTTTATCTTTGCACTTTTTGAGTGATTTGACACTTTAGTAAACGTTATTGAGTACTTGAAAAGATCTATCTTTGCCTTCATTTTCCTTAATGAATCTTCTCCTAACAGGATATCAAAGTCTTTTAATTCATTTATTTCTAGAAATTCTAAGTCGAATCCTACTAGATTAATTTTCCTTTTATGTGTTATTTTTTAACTACCATGAAGTGTAGTTGTATTAATTATTTTTTCTAATGGTATACTTTTTGCACCTGAATCGATCAGTATGTGCACGGGCTTACCATCTGGTGTGCTTTCTTGAGTGTTGGTAGACCGTGGTACCTTATAAAAAATGTTCTTCTTAAGTGTAGCTGCTGTTTGGTTCGTTGTAGAGTGACTGGATTTCGCTTCTTTCATTGTTGAGTTGGTTCACTCGTTGCGCTTTGTTGTGGGCGTTAGTGTCTGTTTCGTCTTTATACCTTTTGAATCGGTTGCCAAATGTTTGAACTGCTTGTCTGAAGGGATTGAAGGTTGGTTGCTGTCTTGGTTGGACTGGTGGGTTGTTTGGTGGTTGTATGTTTCTTTGATGCGTAGGTCGTCGGAATGGTGTTGAGGAATCTATTTCCATAGGTTCTACTCTGGGTTGTTGGATCCTTTGAGGAAATGTGTTCCTGTTGTTTAGTGTATAATTGTGTTGCGGATGTGGTCGCATCCTGGGTATGTATTCTAGGTGTTGACTTTTAATTGTGCTTCTTTATTATGTGATGCTAGGACTGCTTCGTTTTTATACGTAATTTCTAACTTGGACAGGAGCAGGTTTAACGGTTGATTCACTTGATCGTAGTATTCATGTAGTGATGAATTTCCTTGTTGTAACCTTCTCATTTCATCTTCCAGGACATACAGTGGTCGTTAGTCGGCATAGGTTAAGTCAAGCCGATCGATGATTGCATTAAAATTAGTTCTGGTGTTATTGTCAACCAGGACCTGTGATGCACAGCCCGTTATTTTCCTTAAAATTATGAGCACTGCTGGAGCAAATAAGTTTGTTCCTCTGAATTGCATAATGTTATTCATGTGAGTGGTCACTATTTATCTCCATGGTCGATATTCTTTAGGATCGCCGCTGAATGTTCCTATTAGTTCGAACATGTTTAAATCTATCTCCTGTGCATTATTGTATACACATACGTCGTCCTCTTCCTTCGCTTGAGGAGTTAATGTTGGATTAGCTAGTTCCATTGAAGCTATTTTTCGCTGTAGTTCGGTGACTATAGTCTGGAGTGCTTGAATTTCGACGTCCATTTTTTAGGCTTTAACTTGTTATTAAATTTTCACTTTTTATTTATTTTACTTGCGTTGATTTGAAGGACAAAGGTTATTCTTTTATTTTTGATCAGGAGCCACACACGTAAGGATTTTATTCACTGAATCCTTTTTTGATGTGTGCCCCACGTTAGGCGCCAATTAATAACACTTGGGTTATTTTAGTCAAAAAAATATTTTAGTTCTGCATTGACAGCAGAACGTTCTTTATTCAGTTATATTCAAAATACAAAAGACGAAGCGTGTATGGTTATGCTTCTATTTATGCTAATGGGTAATCTACAATACATATTATTTGTCGTTCTTGATAATGGTGTAGTTTAGTGTTATCACGTACTTTGGATATTGACCCTTTGGGTGTGGTCGGTTGTTGCCATGTGATAGTGATATCTTGTAAGTTACATGTGCCTTAACTAGTGTGAGACAGAATCTTCCGGGAGATTCTTCTCATTTCCAAAAAGCGAGGAGGAGTTCCTGAAGTGAGTGGAAAATTTACGGATCCCACCAACGCATGATTTACCCACCTAAAATGCATTTGTTTGCATTAAACACTTTGAACAAAGTGCTGTGGGTGTGAAAAAGTTGAAGGCACATGCTGTGCCCATTCTAAACTTTGGTAAGTGATACTTTTAAATTTAACAAGTAAGGAAAAGCTAAGTTCGGGTGTCACCGAACATTTTATACTCTCGTACGATAAAGTGATAATCGAGATTTTATTATCAGTCATTTACATATTTTTCAAATACCGTATTTGTGTAAAGTTTTATTCCGCTATCATTGGTTCCTATTGTATATATTATACAGAGAAGGCATCAAATGGAATTCAAAAAAGCGTTATATTGGAAGAAGGCGTGGTTGTGAACCGATTTTACCCATATTTTGTACATATCATTAGGGTGTTAAGAAAATATTCTTCTTCTTCTTAATTGGCGTAGACACCGCTTACGCGATTATAGCCGAGTTAACAACAGCGCGCCAGTCGTTTCTTCTTTTCGCTACGTGGCGCCAGTTGGATATTCCAAGCGAAGCCAGGTCCTTCTCCACTTGGTCCTTCCAACGGAGTGGAAGTCTTCCTCTTCCTCTGCCTCCCCCGGTGGGTACTGCGTCGAATACTTTCAGAGCTGGAGTGTTTTCATCCATCCGGACAACATGACCTAGCCAGCGTAGCCGCTGCCTTTTAATTCGCTGAACTATGTCAATGTCGTCATATATCTCGTACAGCTCATCGTTCCATCGGATGCGATATTCGCCGTGGCCAATGCGCAAAGGACCATAAATCTTTTGCAGAATTTTTCTCTCGAAAACTCGTAACGTCGACTCATCGGTTGCTGTCATCGCCCAAGCCTCTGCACCATAAAGCAGGACGGGAATTATGAGCGATTTATAGAGTTTAGCTTTTGTTCGTCGAGAAAGGACTTAACTTTTCAATTGCCTACTCAGTCCGAAGTAGCACTTGTTGGCAAGAGCAACCCTGCGTTGTATTTCCAGGCTGACATTGTTGGTGCTGTTAATTCTGGTTCCTAAATAGACGAAATTATCTACAACTTCAAAGTTATGACTGTCAAAAGTGACGTGAGAGCCAAGTCGCGAGTGCGACGACTGTTTGTTTGATGACAGGAGATATTTCGTTTTGCCCTCGTTCACTACCAGACCCATTTTCTGTGCTTCCTTGTCCAGCCTGGAGAAAGCAGAACTAACGGCGCGGGTGTTGAGGCCGATGATATCAATATCGTCGGCATACGCCAGCAGCTGTACACTCTTATAGAAGATGGTACTTTCTCTGTTTAGTTCTGCAGCTCGAACTATTTTCTCTAGAAGCAGGTTGAAGAAGTCGCACGATAGGGGGTCGCCTCAGAGAGTTCCTTCCCGATCCTGACGGAGCTTTTCGTGTTGCTCAACGTCAGTTTACACAGCCGTATTAGTTTTGACATCGCGGCATAAAGGCAGCTCCTTTTCGTGCTGTCGAAAGCACCTTTGAAATCGACGAAGAGGTGGTGTGTGTCGATTCTCCTTTCACGGGTCTTTTCCAAGATTTGGCGCATGTCCGCAATATCTGGTCGGTTGTTGATTTTCCAGTTCTGAAGCCACACTGATAAGGTCCAATCAGTTTGTTGACGGAGGGCTTTAATCTTTCACACAATACGCTCGATAGAACCTTATATGCGATGTTGAGGAGGCTGATCCCACGGTAGTTGGCGCAGATTGTGGGGCCTCCTTTTTTATGGATTGGGCATAGCACACTTAAATTCCAATCGTTGAAATGCTCCCTATTAGTTCTTCGCCGCCGTGTTTGAAAAGCTCGGCCGGCAGTCCGTCGGTCCCTGCCGCTTTGTTGTTCTTGAGGCGGGCAATTGCTATTCGAACTTCTTCATGGTCGGGTAATGGAACGTCTGCTCCATCGTCATCGATTGGGGAATCGGGTTCTCCTTCTCCTGGTGTTGTGCGTTTACTGCCATTCAGCAGGCTGAAGTGACAGTGACTAGATCACCTTTGGGGGTTCTACAAGAGTATGCTCCGGTCTTGAAACCTTCTGTAAGCGGCCGTATTTTTTCGTAGAGTTTTGGAGCATTGCCCCTGTCGGCCAGCTTATCAAGCTCTTCGTACTCACGCATTTCAGCCTCTTTTTTTCTTCTGTCTGCAAATGCGTCTCGCTTCCCTCTTCAACTCTCGGTATCTACCCCATCCCGCAGAAAATATTATATACCAAATTTCATTTAAATCGGTGGAGTAGTTCCTGAGATATGGTTTTTGGTCCATAAGTGGGCGACGCCACGCCCATATTCAATTTTTAAAAAAGCCTGGGTGCAGCTTCCTTCTGCCATTTCTTTCGTAAAATTTTGTGTTTCTGACGTTTTTTGTTAGTCGGTTAACGCACTTTTAGTGATTTTCAACATAACCTTTGTATGGGAGGTGGGCGTAGTTATTATCCGATTTCTTCCATTTTTGAACTGTATATGGAAATGCCTGAAGGAAACGACTCTATAGAGTTTGGTTGACATAGCTATAGTTGTTTGCGAGATATATACAAAAAACTTAGTAGGGGGCAGGGCCACGCCCACTTTTCCAAAAAAATTACGTCCAAATATGCGCCTCCCTAATGCGATCCTTTGTGCCAAATTTCACTTTAATATCTTTATTTATGGCTTAGTTATGACACTTTACAGGTTTTCGGTTTTCGCCATTTTGTGGGCGTGGCAGTGGGCCGATTTTGCCCATTTTCGAACTTAACCTTCTTATGGATACCAAGTTTCATCATGATATCTCAATTTTTACTCAAGTTACAGCGTGCACGGACGGACGGACGGACAGACAGACATCCGGCTTTCAACTCTACTCGTCACCCTGATCACTTTGGTATATATAACCCTATATCAGACTCTTTTAGTTTTAGGACTTACAAACAACCGTTATGTGAACAAAACTATTAACTCTCCTTAGCAACTTTGTTGCGAGAGTATAAAAATAAGAAGGAAATAAAATCTTATCTACCAGGACAAATAATATTTGTTAAGAAAAATATGAGATTAGGAACTAAGTTAAGTAAACCCTACAGTAAGGAAATAGCTAAGGAAGATAGGAATAGTACCGTGTTAACTGAAAAAGTACAAATAATTCACAAAGGTAGAATACGTAACTAAATATGTACGATATTTTTTTTCAGAATATTACTACCGCTATGCCTGGCAGAAGTACAGATCCTCGACTACTCAAACTCCCAATTAATAACAATAGAAAAGGGAACGGCTAGACTACAAACAGGAACATTTACGATAATGCATGAAATTGTCATAGAAAAATATACGGACACACTTGACCACATAGAAGCGACTATTAAAACTGAAACTATCCGCAAAAACCCTAATTACTCCTTCATATCCCACTTGATAACACAGATAAGAGCCCAACTTAACAATCTCAAAGTAGAGAAAAAAATAAAAAAAATCAATAAATTTCCTGGGTAGCGCATGGAAAAGGATTGCAGGAAGTCCAGACCATGAAGACTTCGAAATAATTTCAAATAAAATAAATAATGTCTTACAAAATAATAATCATTAATTAAAAAACTTACAATAGGCAAAATTAGCGAGATAAGACACATTACAAATAATATACTTAATTAAAACCATGC
This sequence comes from Bactrocera neohumeralis, assembly GCF_024586455.1. Classification (NCBI taxonomy): domain Eukaryota; kingdom Metazoa; phylum Arthropoda; class Insecta; order Diptera; family Tephritidae; genus Bactrocera; species Bactrocera neohumeralis. The sequence continues at coordinate 56,773,831 of NC_065921.1, forward strand.
AAAATGAAAAAGGTTTAGAAATTGAAGCATTTTTACAGCTAAAATACAAATTAGAAATAACTAAGGAAGAAATTTTAAATATTGCATACTCAATACATTGGGCAAAAGCCAACATAATAAATTATTTTACATTATCAAATGAAGAAATAAATATTGTGAAAGAAGTAATAGACAATGGCAATATTCCATATGTAAATTTAGACGAAGCACGCGAATTTTTCGAAGTAAAAATTGCAACTAATGGCAAAATTATAATTTATATTTTTAGACTCCGAACCGTAGATAACCAAAATTGTAAAACATTAGATATTAGAGCAGTAAAAAATAACGGGAGAATCAATAAAATCAATTTTAATACAATTTTAAACTGCGAAACGGGAATTTATGGAGTAGAAAATTGTTGTAAGAAATACAATTCCCTACAAATATGCTTAAGTAATAATGTAGTAGATTTAAGTAACGATACTTGTATAATTAATCTTTTAAAAGTCGTTTGCCAAACTGCACGGAGGTCAACAACCAGCATATCCCAACTATAGAGGAAATGGGACCTGGAATTTTACTTTTAAATAAATACAACGGAGAAATTTTAATAAACAACGAATCTACATTTCTAAACGGGACTTTCATCATTTTGTATACCAACGTAACCATTGCTATCAACGGGAAAAAGTTCTATAGCGAAGAAAGAACAGCAAGTAAACCACTACCAGCCATCCTACAGCCGTCATCCGCACCACTCAAGATAGAAGAATTCCTCTCGCTGGAGATGCTGAAACAGCCTAACTTCAACAATACAAAAGAAGTAAGTCTGTTAGAAGCAGCAAACAGAGTCAAACACGGAACCAGCATCACTCTAATCGTCATTTTAATAGTCATCGCCTTAATTTTCGGGAAGGATCTTCTGATGAAACAAAAAGAAGATGAACCGAATAAACTGTCATAACCAGCAATAGAAGGACTCAACCAAATTTTCAATACACCTAAAGATTCAAACGAGGACGTTTGAATTTCAAGGGGGGGCTAGTTAGCACCCCAAATATTTAAAAAGTATCATATGATGCATTAATATCATATGATACAAGGTTATATAATATGACACCACTAAATCGCTGAGAGTGCGACACATGTAGCGGCAACCTGTGGGAAGCGCAGCGTCAGCGAAGTGCCAACCTGTGGGCAACGCAGCGTCAGCAGCTCCATACCCGTTGCAGCGGCAAACATAGGTCTAGAATTAAATATAACTAATTGTAAACTTTAGTTCTTAAACAGAATTCAATAAAGGAACATAGCTCCCGGAAAAGATTTTTTTTTTTTAAACGAACTAAATATTTTTTAATTTACATACAATAATCTATTGATAAGATATACATTTTTTACAATATTTCTTTATTTATTGGATCTGCTTGGTAAAGCATACCAATAAGTATTGTAATCTAAAACCTATTTAAAATTAAAGAAGCTCAAGAATGTGGTTGAGCTTTTTCGGTAGATCGGCTCTCTAGTAGGTACATCACTCTGGCTAAATGAGTAGCGACGTCACATCACATTTACATCAGTTCACCACACCTCATCACGCGAGAGAACACTACACATTAACACACACACACGCACATGCACCAAAACACGATGACACCATCCAGCATTCCAATTAGAACAAAAGGGAAAGAGAACGTCGATCGACCAACATCCCCTCTTTCGCAGCATCCCGGTTCCTTTTCGCAATTACCCGCCTGTATATATTTAACGTTTTTCAATTTATATTAATATCAATTTATAATAACTTTCATCATTTTGTATATATAGTTTGTCAAAAAAGTCTTGCGGTATTTTAGCTAGTTGGCGCTGAAAGCGCGTAGTTCTTGTTTTATTCGTCGCATCGGGTCATGCTATACCTTTTTGGAAAGCTCATTTCACGCGCTAAGACGTGTTTGATTGATTGTCGTTTCTTTTAAGTCGTTCGTGAGTTATTGCGTCGCAAACATGGAGCAAAATAAAGAGAAAATACGGCATATTTTACAGTACTACTACGATAAAGACAAAAATGCATCTCAAGCCGCCAATAAAATTTGTGCAGTTTATGGACCCGATACAGTTTCCATTTCCACCGCACAACGGTGGTTTCAACGTTTTCGTTCTGGTGTAGAGGTGGTCGAAGATGCGCCACGCTCCGGAAGGCCTGTCGTCGAAAGTTGCGATAAAATCGCTGAATTGGTCGAAAGAGACCAGCATAGTAGCAGCCGTAGCATCGGTCAAGAGCTGGGCATGAGTCATCAAAAATTCATTTCAATTTCAATAAAAAAAAATTCAATAAAAATACCGCAAGACTTTTTTGACAACCGTTTATAACGGTTCTTTTGGAATCTAGTGCATTTTTCTTTTGACGTGAAACGTCTTCGTTTAAAAAGTGGACCGTAACGAAAAGGTCTATATCATCGAACCTTAATAATTAAAAAACTATTTGTCTTATAAACAAAAATGTGGTGTGAATATTTCGCTTATATAGTCAGCTCGCTGTTATGACATTGAGTTCGTGTCGGAGTCAAGCGAGGCGGCGGGGGAGGCATACTGCGTTAACTGTGCGAAACCGGCGCTCACGCTTGTTTCTATTCAGTGTTACTCGTGACTCCGACTTTATAGCGCGGTGATTATTTCGTGCGTTTGTCAATTTTAATTAAACTGACTGATTTATACAAAAATAAGTGTAAGTAATAAGTGGATAGTATTTATATTTAAAATAAACAGAAAGTGATAATACATGTATAAATTTTTGCTATGTCGGCCTCAGCTCGTGCAGGAGCCAGCTAGAAATATAAATTACGGCTATCGTTGCAAAGAGGGGGCTATGGGCCACGCATAGGTACCCTAATGTCCGGTGCCGAGCGAGCGAGACGGTTTCGGGAACGTCGCAAAGCTGCTGCCGCCGACCTCGCGAGTACCTCTACGACTGGAATACCTATGGACGTAACGAATGAACAGACGATCGATATATCTATTGAATCTGCCACGGAACTGAGAGGTGTCAATATCAGTAGAAGTAAAGCAATGCAAAATCATTGGCGTTCAGCCACGAATCATCGGCGTCCACAAACTGTAGCAAAATCATCATCAAGTCATGCTTGAGAAAACATAATGTTGGTGACATATGCCTGGTGGACGTTAAAGTCGAAAATCATACGCTGTTTATCCTCGGTGCCGTATATATACATCCTAAGGCGTCGGGTGAAGCTGTTAAGCTATATCTTTATCAATCACTCCTGCCATATTCAGCAAACTTAACAAAATTAATACCGAACTCTCAGCCAGACTTGGAGACTCGAATCGTTCTATGTGGCGATTTCAATTGCGATCCACAACAGAACAGCTATCTCGTTGAGTTCATGAGGAATGAATTTGGTCTCAACTCCGTACAAACATCACCGACAACATTAGGCAATACCACTATAGACTGTACATTCACCAGAAATAATAACGTTGGTATTATGCCGTATGTTGCTTATTTCACATATCACAGACCTACATATGTTAAATAAAATTGTTGTCGAATATTAATCGTAATAACAAGTAATTTATGTTCCTATTATGTACCTGTTCTTTTTTATTAAAATACTGAAAACAGGGTCAATCTTGTTTTCATTTCAATCTTTTACTTTAAAAGCGATTCGCTAACATAGATCTTTCACGTTAAAACAAACGGCCGTGTGCCCCGGCACAGCCCCACCCGATTTTTTAACAAAAAGTGTGAGTGGCAAGGTGAGTTTTGTTTTCATGGTCCTTCGAGCCATAAAGAAAGGCACTGTGGCAAAATAAAGTAAAAAAAATTAAGATTTCGAAAAAAAATAAATTTTAACCTGTGGGAAATTGCGGTAATAACAACCGAAAAGTTAATAATAAGTGACAAAACCAAATAAAAAAGCAAACAACAAAGAACATATGTGCCAAAAACCGGTTTTGGATAGCAGCAAGTGCAAAGACCAAAAAAGAAAATATAGTACATTTGTACATATACACATATATATAATATACACTGTGCTACAAAAGGTACATGTATATAAAAAAGATAAAAATATTAAACAAATAAATAAAAGTGCAGTGCAAAAAGCATAAAAATACGTATATTTAATTAAAAAATAAAAAATGTACAAACAAAAATTGCTGCGTCTAGGCCACCGCATATAAAACAAAGCAAATATAATAAAACTAGATTATTAATAAGTTCTGTGTAAAAAATAAATAAACACAATTTTACAAAAATAATAAAAACTTAGTAAATTTACAAAATTTTACTAAAGTTTTCCAGTGCTGTGATTGTTATTAAACGATAACAGATATAATATTAAACAAAGAGTGTAAAACATAAATCGGGCGCGCTCTAACAATAAAAATAGCAAAAATTATAACATAATCGGGCGCGATATAATTAGAATAATTAGAAAAATATAACAACAAATGCATACCTACATGCATACATTCTCTACAAAGGAGGAAACGGGAGCAAGAGGACAATAAACAAAGGAGGAAATTAGGAAAGAAACATTAAAAACAGGAGGAAATAGGAGTAGAACAACACTAAACACAGCAGGAAACCGAAACGAAAGCAGAGGATAATATCCCCAAAATTATGTAGTTGTAAGATGTGCTAAGACTCGACCTAGAATGTCAGCTTTGGAGATTCGGAACGAACTGAGCCTAGCCTGCGGTGTTCGTATTATTAAAAAAATCATGTAGCACTTCGCCTTAAATTCGCCAAAGGACACATGAATTGGCCGATTGAGAAATAGCGCAACATCTTTTGGACAGACGTGTCGAAAGTTGTTCTATACGGCGGAAAAGGGTCCCGTCAGTATCCAAGACGCTCCCCTAGTACAGAGTACGACCTCGGATTCAGCATATAAATTTCGAAGCATAGCGGATCGAATATCATGGTTTGGGCTGTTTTTCTTACAGCCCAATGTAGGCCCAATTCACAAGATTACTGTCATAATGGACCGATACACATACGTGGATATAATGCAGTACATTATGATACCATTTGCTGAAGCACACCAGTAGGGTGGCAAAGGAGTGTTTTCGAGTCAATGGAATTAAGGTCATGGAAAGGCGAGCTCAATCCTATTGAAAACCGTTGGGCAGACGTCAAGAAAGCCGTGTGGAATGATAAACCCAAAAACAACAACGAGTTGTGAACCGTAGAGCAGCAATCATGGCAGAACATACCATTGAAAATATGCCAGAGTCTTGTAGATTCTCTGAAGAAGCAATGTATTGCCTTATCAAAAATCATGGCCATGCTACCAAGTACTAAAATCTTCATAGACGAAACTTGCAAAAATCGTTCAGTAGTTTTTAAAAAAGTTTTTTAGTACTTTACTACTATTTTACTGCTCCCAACAATTTTCATACATAAACACATCTTTGTAAATAAACATAAGTATCTTGCACATATTCAAATCAAAATATTTTTAGTAATAAACATAGCCTGGTAAATATGTTTGGCATTTTACCCCTTTCAGACCTATGCTTTTGATTCCTTCTAATTCCACCGAAATCACCTATCTTAAAGAAAGTTTTGCATTTTTTGATCACATATTACATGATGAACATGACTGTAATGATTTTTTTTGGAAAAAGGACATCGCACAATTGTGATACCTAGGCCTTAGGCTGAAAAATTGCTCCAAGAAATAAGACACACAAATAATATTTCGTTTTCTCTTTTATTGAAAAAAAATGAAAAAAAGGTCATGCCGAAAATTCAGTGCATTAATAGAAAAAAATGTTAGGTACTATCAGGAACATATTTAGTTTTTTGTGTGGTACTGTTCAAAACAACCCTTGTGTTTTTGCTAGACAAAGGCTGACGTGGCATTTTTGGCATCGTCCTCTTGTCCGACTACTGCAATTATTGCGGCAAACTCTAGGTGTCTCATCTGCGAATGAGGGCCAATGATCGTAGCGATCAAATCTTACATCGTCAGGCGCGTCATGTGGTCGATACTTCGTTGCATACATATTTTCATCGACTTTAAACGATTCAACATAGTCAGGAATAATATCCCGCCAATACTGTTCCTAGTTCCATTGTGAACGTTAAAAAGGGCTTAACTTTGAACTTATGCAGGCCGGCTAATTTGTCATCTCTTTTAGACTCCATCCATGAGTTGAATACAGCCAGATCGAGAAAATGAAAAAATACTTTTACAGTCCATTTCCTGGTTTTCATTTTTATCCTGTAGTATTCAAGCATGTGGTCAGCTATATCGACACCCCCCATTAATTCATTATAAGTTTCTATAACTTTTGGCATTTGCACAGGGCAACGGCGTTTCATGTTTTTGTTCCACCTATCTGTCTCGCCGATGGGGTCTTTGCCGCACTGGCTGGAAACGACTACGACACCTTTGCTATCTTTCCATTTGACAACGGCTACATTGTCACCATTCGTGAACTGGATAATATCACCCCTATTCATTTCCTTGTCCTGGAAAATTTCAAATTTTTGTCCAATCGATTTGCCATTATAGTTCCTGTTCCATGGAAACCGATTTGGTGTAACGACTGAATGAGGGTATTGTTGTGAAAAAGCGATCAAAATATATATGGCTGCCTTTTGGAAGGTGTTTTGTTAGCCTCATTATAATAGACGGGCCATGCCCTAAACCACAATCTTGAAAAGTGCCAGCGCCTTGAAAAACTTCAAAGTCTACTATCATGCCACTTGCAGTTGCACATACCAAATTTTTTAGACCAGTAGGTCTTGGTTTTGATCGAATTGTTTGACGCGTAGGGCATCTTCCAGTAAATGGAATAACTTGTTTATCCATTGAATACTGTGTTATTTCAGTTGCTAAATTATTGCAACGGTTTCTTATTAAATCGATCACAGGTTGTACACGCCATAATTTGTTACAAGGGTCTGGCATTTGCAAAAATTTGTCACGTGACATTGAATTGTAAATTGCAGGAATTTGGCATTCACGTGACCAGTACATTCTTATTTTCGGAAATCCAAGACACCCCTTTATCATTGCGCATCCATAAAATCGTTTAAAATCGGCTTGTTGATATCGGACTTCCTGCCCACGTGTGCTCATAACGTACATTTTTGTAAATTTTATAGCATCGTCGTAATGCGATTCTGGGAAGTAATTCTTGAAGTACTCCAATGGCGTTTTCACTAATGCTATGTTTTAACAACCAGATGCAATGGGTAGATCGTTGCAATCAAATGGAGCACTTTTCCATAGTTGGCGTCTTTTCACTGTATTACTTGTGGAAGTGCATGACTGAGTCGTATTTAGTGAAACATTTCTGATAGATGATGGCTGTGCTGCATTTAACAAAATATTAGAAATAATGATTGGCCGTGATGTTTGCGGAGCTGCTACACTTGAATCATCCTGAGAAATTGCTGATGCAGTCAAAGATGCAGTTGCATTCTCATTATCATCTTCATCACTTGCTGGAGATTGTGGGAAAATGTTGAATGGTACCCAAGTTTCATCATCAATATCATTATCGTCACTGAAATCTGCATCAGAATCGTCTAAGAGGTCTAATGCAGCTTGAACGTCGTTATCATCATGCAAATCAAAGTATTTTCCTGTAAAAAAATGTAAGATAGCACAAACGTGACTTTACATCAAAAAACATGCTGTGCCTATATAGCACAATTGTGATATGTCAACTTTACTAACACCTAGTTGCCTGAAAATGTTAAGCAATTCAACATTATATTGCGACAACACACTTACTATTTATCAACAAAATTCACTACTTATGATTTAAATTTATGTAAAACAAATAAATAAATACTCACTATGTGGCCGCATGTTTACACTTATCGGATCACGTTCTCAAACAGCTGACTCTTTTGTTTCTTTTGTGCAGTTTTTTAGTTTTCTTTTGTTTAGAGTGAGATCACAAGAGAACGCACAATCATTACATATCGGTAACAAAGCTATAAAATAATATTTGAACGTCTTTGAAGGCAAAAAACAGCAGATCTCACAATTGATTAAGCTAGGTCTGAAAGGGTTACATAACTTACAGAAATGTAAATCTCTAACACCCACTACTAAGTATTTCACTGCTCGCAGCTGTATATTCTTACTAATACAGAAGTGCAGAGGCTAATGACCCGCACACTGTTAGTTTTCTTTTCTCGCTTGCTTCTTATCGCGCAAATATAAGCATAAGCGGTGCGGAATTTGTATTAAACAAAAAATAAATAAAACACATAAATTGGTAATAATAATCAATATATTTTTACATATACGTATACATACTCTAAGCCCGTATAGGCAAATATTATTCAACAATACCCCCTTGTTCTTTGTATTACAAAAACAAGCAGGATTGTATATGTACAAAGGTTGTTGACTTCCTATAACTCTTTTACGAGTGCTTATAGACAAGGACATATGGATAAATCCGTAATAGAAAATATATAAAGATAAATATAAAATCACAACTAAATACAATAGTGCGGTTAACACACACGATAACGCGTATTTAAATTTACGGGAAAAACAACTTTTATTTACTTAAAAGAGTCTCGGTTTTTGGCATTTATCAGATATATCTCATCAAATTTTCATTTCTTAATGAGCACAGTTTCAAAAGAATCTAATTCCGGTCCATTTCTCACAATTCCAAAAAGGGCTGATGATGATAGGCAAAGCACACAAAGCAAAAGAGATCAAAAGAGCATACAATATCAAGATTTATCACTGAAAGTGATAGTTTTATAAGATATTGCACAGGATTTCAAGCTTCCCCTATTACTGACATCACAGAATCAGTTTTGAATATAAAATTAGAAAGTGTTAATAAGCTGTGTCAGCGCCTTCTGTCAGCGTACGATACAGTACTAGATACTGACGACGCTGAACTTCCAGAAGACACAAAAGCTTCGGCGACAGCCAAGAATGATATCTGCAGCGATCAGCACGAATTCACAAAGGGAATGATAACTGAACATATACTTGTAAGTTTATTAAGGCAAAGGAGAGACACTACTCTTCCTCCCAGAGTAGTTACAACACCAAAAGAAGACCTAGATAAAGGCATATATGTATCTATCTACCAGCTTGTGATACTGAAATTTTTAATGGATGTTATGACCAATGGCGGTCCGTCCGGGACATGTTCAGTGCCGTTTATATAAACCATCCTAAACTCTCACAAGCACAAATGCTATACCATCTCAGGTATAAAACAAAAGGGGAAGCAGGCAGTATCGTCAAGCAATTCCCTTTAAGTGACGAAAATTTTAAGCTAGCTTGGGGAGCACTATTCGAAAGGTACGAAAATAAAAGGGCTATGATAGAAAACCCAATAAAAACTTTATTGCATTGACAAAAATTCAACAACAAACTAGCCAGGAATTTCAAAATTTATACTCGACAGTGATCAATTGTTTATCAGTGTTAAAAACACAAAATATCTCCACAGAATCGTGAGACCATATGATAGTAACTACTTGTGCAGAAATACTTCCTGATGTTGCGTTACTACGATGGGAACAATCACTAATGGAAAGAAAAATAATGCCCATATGGCAACAAATGAAAACATTCCTCAAAAAGTTGTCCGTTTCAGGCCACTATAGAATCTCAGCAGCCCAGCAATTCCTAAGTATGGAAAAAAACCTGATAAAGAAAAATGAGCTTAAATCTTCATATGATAATGTGATGGACGAATCAATCATAAGGAAGAAACTGTACCATATGAAAAAATATCCAAAGGTAGATATTTATCTTTTCACCTTCCACATCATGGGGTTACAGATAAAATTACAACGAAAGTACGAGTGGTGTTCAATGCCTCAAAGTGTCAATGATGTACTATACACAGGGCCAACATTACAACCTGATATCATGTTGCTAATATTAAATTGGCGTATGTTTAAATACGTTTTTAATGGGGATGTTCGGTGTATATGTATAGGCAAATTCTGGTACATGAAGATGACCAAGATTTCCAACGCATAGTCTTCCGCAATTCAATTAATAATTCAATTAACGACTACAGACTTAAAATAGTTACCTTTGGCATCAACTGCGTACCCTATTTAGCTTTTAGGTTTTCACATGAATTTGCAAAAACCTGTGAAACTGTGCAGGGTTTCCCCTAAAAATAACATCAAATCAAAGATACAATAAAACAAGTAAGGAAGGGCTAAGTTCGGGTGTCACCGAACATTTTATACTCTCGCACGATAAAGTGATAATCGAGATTTCATTATCCGTCATTTACATCTTTTTCAAATACCGTATTTGTGTAAAGTTTTATTCCGCTATCATCATTCGTTCCTAATGTATATACTCGTATTATACAGAGAAGGCATCAGATGGAATTCAAAATAGCGTTATATTGAAAAAAGGCGTGGTTCTTAACCGATTTCACCCATATTTTGTACATGTCATCAGGGTGTTAAGAAAATGTTACATACCGAATTTCATTGAAATCGGTCTAGTAGTTCCCGAGATATGGTTTTTGGTCCATAAGTGGGCGAGGCCACGCCCATTATCAATTTTTAAAAAAAGCCTGGGTGCAGCTTCCTTTTGCAATTTTTTTCGTAAAATTTAGTGTTTCTGACGTTTTTTGTTAGTTTGTTAACGCACTTTTAGTGATTTTCAACATAACCTTTGTATGGGAGGTGGGCGTGATTATTATCCGATTTCTTCCATTTTTGAACTGTATATGGAAATGCCTGAAGGAAACGACTCCATAGAGTTTGGTTGACATAGCTATAGTAGTTTCCGAGATATGTACAAAAAACTTAGTAGGGGGCGGGGCCACGCCCACTTTTCCAAAAACATTACGTCCAAATATGCCCCTCCCTAATACGATCCTTTGTGTCAAGTTTCACTTTAATATCTTTCTTTATGGCTTAGTTATGACACTTTATAGGTTTTCGGTTTCCGCCATTTTGTGGGCGTGGCAGTGGGCCGATTTTGCCCATCTTCGAACTTAACCTTCTTATGGAACCAAGGAATACGTGTATCAAGTTTCATCATGATATCTCAATTTTTACTCAAGTTACAGCTTGCACGGACGGACGGACAGACGGACGGACGGACAGACAGACATCCGGATTTCGACTCTACTCGTCGCCCTGATCACTTTGGTATACATAACCCTATATCTGACTCTTTTAGTTTTAGGACTTACAAACAACCGTTATGTGAACAAAACTATAATACTCTCCTTAGCAACTTTGTTGCGAGAGTATAAAAAAAGAAGACTTATAAGATACTGACTTCCTTAAATTCGAAAAGGCTGGTACAAAACAAACACTTGGTATTCAATGGAATGCGATAACAGATCAATTCTCATATATAATACAATTAAGTCAATATCTGCAATGTCCGCCATTACAAAAAGCCAAATACTTTCCTCGGTGGCAAAACTTTCGACCCCGCAGGATGGCTTTCGCCAATAATGATTCAAGCTAAAATCCTCGTTCAAGAATTGTGGCAAGATGGCACTGAATGGGATGAACAGGTAAAACCTGTACGTTAACCAAAACGTGTTCAATTTGCTAACAACTTACATACTATTTCGGAAATTAGAATCCCTCGATGGGTAAATTTCACCCCTAACATTAACGCAGAATTACACGGTTTCTGTGAAGCCTCTGAAAAGGCTTATTGCGCAACAGTCTACAAACGCACTCAGTACGATTGCAAAATATCTTCACATCTTTTGGTAGCCAAAGAAAAAGTTGCACCTTTGAAGGAACTAAGCCTGCCACGCCTTCAACTAAATGGTGCTCTTCTTCTTTACTGGCGTAAACACCGCTTACGTGATTGTAGCCGAGTTAACAACAGCGCGCCAGTCGTTTCTTCTTTCGCTACGTGGCGCCAGTTGGATATTCCAAGCGAAGCCAGGTCCTTCTCCACTTGGTCCTTCCAACGGAGTGGATTTCTTTTTCTTCCTCTGCTTCCTCCAGCGGGTAATACGTCGAATACTTTCAGAGCTGGAGTGTTTTCGTCCATTCGTACAACATGACCTAGCCAGCGTAGCCGCTGTCATTTAATTCGCTGAGCTATGTCAATGTCGTCGTATATCTTGTACAGCTCATCGTTCCATCGGATGCGATATTCACCGTGGCCAATACGCAAAGGACCATAAATCTTTCGCAGAACCTTTCTCTCGAAAACTCGTAATGTCGACTCATTAGTTGCTGTCATCGTAGAAGCCTCTGCACCATACAGCAGGACGGGAGTTATGAGCGAATTTGACCCTTTTCGTCGAGAGAGGGCTTTACTTTTCAATTGCGTACTCAGTCCGAAGTAGCACCCGTTGGCAAGAGTTATCCTGCATTGGATTTCCCGGCTGACATTGCTGGTGGTGTTTATACTGGTTCCCAAATATACGAAACTATCTACAACTTCAAAGTTTTGACTGTCAACAGTGACGTGAGAGACTCGCCAGTGCGACGACTGTTTGTTTGATGACAGGAGATATTTCGTCGTAACCTCGTTCATTTGCTTGGCTTCCTTGTCCAGTCTACAGAAAGCAGAACTAACGGCGCTGGTGTTGAGGCCGATGATATCAATATCATCGGCATACGTCAGCAGCTGTACACTCTTATAAAATATTGTACCTGCTCGATTAAATTCTGCAGCTCAAACTATTTTCTCCAGCAGCAGATTGAAGAAGTCGCACGATAGGGAGTCGCCTTGTCTGAAACCTCGTGTGGTATCGAACGGATCGGAGAAGTTCTTCCCGATCCTGGCGGAGCTTTTAGTGTTGCTCAACGTCAGTTTCTGGATAGCAAATTCAGACAACACGGCAAAAAGGTAGCTCCTTTTCGTGCTGTCGAAAGCAGCTTTGAAATCGACGAAGAGGTGGTATGTGTCGATACTCCTCTCATGGGTCTTTTCAAAGATTTGGCGCATGGTGAATATCAGGTCGGTTGTTGATTTGCCAGGTCTAAAGCCATACTGATAAAGTTTAATCAGTTTGTTCGACGTGGGCTTTAATCTTTCACACAACACGCTCGATAGGAACGATAGTTGGAGCCGATTGTGCAGTCTCCCTTTTTGTGGATTAGGCAGAGCACACTTAAGTTCCAATTGTTGGGCATGCTTTCGTCCGACCATATTTTACAAAGAAGCTGATGCATGCTCCTTATCAGTTCTTCGCCGCCGTATTTGAATAGCTCGGCCGGCAATCCATCGGCACCGCCGATTTGTTGTTCTTCCGGCGGGTAATTGCTATTCGAACTTCGAACGGCGTTAAAGTCGCCAAGCACGATTTTGACTTCGTGGCGGGGGTAGCTCTCAAAGGTGCGCTGCAAGCGCTCATAGAAGGCATCTTTGGTCATACCGTCCTTCTCTTCCGTCGGGACGTTGGGCAAATCAGTGATATATTGAAGAAGCTCGCTGATGCGGATTGTGTCTAGACGTTCATTCACCGGAGTGAATGATAGTACTCGGCGACGAAGTCTCTCTCCCACCACGAATCTCATACCAAACTTGCGCTCCTTAAATGGCTACTATAGTAAATGCCACAAGGACCTACCCGCCTCAGTCTTTGTCCCGTCCATCGCATTTCTTGAACGACGGTGATGTCAGCTTTCACCCTAAATAGGACATCAACCAGCTTGGCAGCGGCACCTTTCCAATTAAGGGGCTGGATATTCCAGGTGTATGTCCTCAATTCGTAGTCCTTATTTCGTTTGCCATGGTCGCCATCAAAAGGGGGGTCACTCATCCGAGGCTTGTTGTTCCTTTTCATTGGTGTGTTTTTTTACGTGGCGGGTCCCAAACCAAGCGCACAACCCTGTGAAGGGGATGTTTCACCTTCTCACTTTAACTCGCCTTCAACGGATGTTCTTAGGCTACCCAGAGGATACTTGGTCAAATACCGGAGCCATATGTAAAAGAATCGTTTCTGGCCACTCCCAAGTGAATGGCGATCAGAGAACTTTCCTCACTTGGGTGAACTTCTCCACATGACTCCATCCTCTTCTGTTAGCAAAATTAATTTCAATAGTGCAAGCTCATTTCAAATTAAACGATCACAAAATGTATCTCTGGTCAGACTCAGAAATAGTTCTAGCATGGTTAGAAAAACCACGCTATACTTGGAATGCGTATGTATCTAATCGCATATCTCAAATCTTAGACTTAGTTGACTCAGCAAAAAGGGCAACATGTTGCAAGTGCAGATAACCCAGCGGATATTGCGACAAGAGGTTGCAAACCACTTCACCGTGCTGTCAGGTGGAACGGTCCTACATGGTTAATAGAATTACAAGAATTCTGGCCAAAGTCTCCTGTTCGGAATATTATACTTCCGGAAAGTCGGAAAATAGAAAATTTTCATATCACTTCAGAAGGGGATGATATTCTATCAGTCTAACCCTATATACACAAACTCGTTATTTCAGCAGAGAGAAATCAAAGTTGCTTGAAAAGCGACCTCTCGAAAAGGGAAGCTCACTTTTCGTCTTAAACTCATTCCTGGACGCTATGGGATTAATACGGGCAAATGGAAGATTAGCAAACTCAAGCCTTAGTTACAACGAACGACATCTCATCATTATTTTAGAAAAATCCCTTATTACCTAAGTATTTATTTCTAATATATCTCCACCAGCTTGCACTGCATGGTGAGCATCGCTTGATGCAACAAATGGTACGACAAGAGTTTTATATACCGCGACTAAAGCCACAAATTAAAAGAATCATTTTCATGTGTAAACAGTGTACTATGTACAAACACAAGATGCGTACGCAGATCATGGCAGCCCTACCACCTGAACGCTGCAATTATCCTCTACCCTTTACCATCACTGGGGTTGATTTTGCTGGACTTTTCAAGATAAAGGCCTCGATTCTAAAGTCTTCCTCCTTCCTCATTTAGAAAAGAGTATGTGGCTGTCTTTATAGGTTTTAAGAATATGCGCCCCAAGGGATTGATTGGCAATTCATACCCGCATGTTCTCCACACATAAGAGGAATCTGAGAATCAGCGATAAAGAGCTTTAAGTCCCATTTGAAGAAAACTGCAGGAAATCATAAATTCAATTATGGGGAGGTTACTACTCTAGTGATGGTACCGAAGCCGTACTAAACTCTAGACCTATCTCATCACTCTCGCAAAATCCCTCCGACTTCACAGCCTTAACCCGAGGGCATTTTCTCAAAGGAGCATCCATTTTGGCCATACCTGAGCCAGGCGTGAATTAAAATTTTTCATCATGATTTCAGCCGCGGATGGAAGAAAGACTATAAAATGGACCTCCACAAGAGATACCTGTGGAAAACTCAAGAAAAGACACCAAAGCTTGGAGACTGCGACCTTATACAAGACGATTGTCTCCCCTCTACGGAATGGCGACTCGGCCGCATAAAACAGCCGACGGTCATGTTCGAGTAGTTAATCTCCGCACCCAAACCGAAACGCTAATCAGACCACTCGTCAAAATATGCTTTCTACCAACCGCCGAAGATAAAGAAACGTAAATACGAGACCGAAATGTTAATCAATTAACAAATCGCTAAAACAGATAAACCGCTTATATAATCGAAACCTTGGGTCTGTTAAAAAATGGCATCCTATTCATGCCACATAACGTGGCACAAATGTCCATATTATTGAAAATTCCACAATACATGAGCAATATGGATGTGGATATGGCATCATCCTCAACGCCAATCATACGTTCGACAGTTTCTGCCCAATAGCAGCTCCCCAGACCACTGCACCGGCCGTCCTTCAACAGCAGCGTCACCCGCACTACCAGCGGATTCTACAAGGTAAGTTTTGTGTTCACACTCTTTTTAAACGTTTTGATTCTAGGAATTTACCAAAGCATTAGCCAATGGGTTTGGATGTTCGCGAAGATTATAAATATATCTCATTCTACTGTCGTCTATCCCCTTCTTTACCATAAGAATATCAAGATCTTTATGAATGTTTTCATTACACATGTACCATGGTGAACCCGTGATTGTTTTAAGCATTTTAAATTGGAACCTTTGTATTATATCATTTATTTATTGTTTAATTAGATGTCCAATTTAGCATTTATGTATATTTTGTGATACAGTAATATCTCGATTTACGTTTTGGTCGGATCCGAAAGATTGCGATGTAAATCGAAACGACGTTAATCAAATTTGTAGTTTTCCATATGATTATGAAAAAGGCAAGGTTATTGGTTGTTTCAAATAAAGTACATAAATGCACATTTAATTCAATTACAAACTAAGAAATGTATTGTATGTATATAAAGTCCATAAGCACATAAAAAGAGTTCAAAACTATATCAATTAAGAGATACATTATATTCACTTTACATAAGTGTATTTCAAGTGTAAAAAAATTCGACATATGAAACTCAGATCCTTTTTGGAATATCTATGATAAATGTACATATTACATACTCGTTTGTATGTAAAAAATAATAAGTTAAAATATGAATTCACTCCAAACTTGAGCAATAAATAAAATAAAAGTACTTAAATTTTAGAATATCTCACTGCTCGAAGTTTTTATTTGGTATCAATACTTCAGACAAAAGCTTTTGCAGATCATCGTTGGGAAAACTTCTTTGGCTTGATGAAGTAGTGGCCGCTGATGAAATTTCAGACACGAGCATTTTGATATCATCGTCTGGAAGACTTCGCTGGCTAAATGTCTGTCCTTGGGTTGATGAAGTAAAGTCCTCTGATGAAATTTCAGACATGATAATTTGGATATCCTCGTCTGGAATATTGCGCTGCGAGGTTTGGTATTGGCTTGACGAAGGAGTATCGGATGATAAAATGGGCTTGAAAAATGAATCAATCCGCTTCTGTGACAAAAATAGTTTCTTTTGTGTAAACAAATCTTTGTAATGTTGCAAGCTATTGTTAATTGAGTTTCGTGTTGAGATAACTCGCTCTTCATCTTTGTCGAATTTTTCAAAAATATTGATCGCTTTCTGTATGTGGTTAAAAGCCTCTGATAGCTTTGAGATTGGGAATTGTGAACTCATTTTCGACCATCGAATTTTCTAATAGATTATCATCTTTATTAGGAGTATATGTCAATGCCAATGCTTCTGCGTTAGTTAATGGTTCATCACCTGTTTCCAAGATATCAATAAGGTCGGATTCATCAACATCTGTGAAGCCAACAGTGTGCGCTAAGTTAATTAGTTCTATATTTAAGTCGTTGGAATTTTCTTCTGATCCACATCGAGATGTAGTATATTCCGGCCATATGTTTTTCTATGCATGGCTCATCGTTGTCGCGGATACTTCTTCCCAGCTTTGTTTAATATTTTCCACTGCTTGCATGACATTATATTTGACCCAAAAATTGCGAACTACATCAGCAGATGCGCAGTGAGATTCTTTATCAATTGCATCAATCAAGTTGTTAAATGTCCTTCGTAAGTAGTATTTTTTAAATGCCGCGATAACGCTTTGATCCAACGGTTGGATAAGCGCCGTTGTATTCGACGGTAAGAAGATTAGAAGAAGTGTAAGTCTGTCTTTGGAAACTTTTGGCCCGGCGGCCGCTCTTTTCTCTTTTGATATAAATGTCCTTTTTGGCATTTATTTCCAAAAAAGTCCCGTCTCGTCCACATTAAAAATTTGCTGAGGTGAGTATCCTCCTTTAGCTTTTTCACAAAATTTTTAGCTGCTTCGTTGTCTGCGCTTGCAGATTCTCCATGGAATAAAGTTAGGACCTTTTTTTAAAGTTTTGCAGCCATCCATAGCTCGCGCTGAAACAAAAATCTTCACAATCTGTAGTTGTTAACTTTACATCATTGAATAAACTAATTGCCTTCCTTTTAATAACTAAAGTAGTTACCGGAATATTTTTTTCCCCCAAATCACTTATCCAAAGAGTCAGTGCCTTCTCCATCTTTTCCATCAAAACGGGTCTTATTTTAGTAGTGGATTCCAAACAACGATCTGCAGCAGTGGATGCACTTGTGATAATCTTTTACCTTATAAAAATCAACTGAACGACTTCATGAAATATATTGACAAAATTCAAAATACATAAATGTAAGAATCCCTTGCTTCCCCAAATTCATATTTCATACAGGCGACGTAAATCAAATTGACAACGTAAATCGCGTGCAGAGGACACTAATATTTTCACAACGTAAATCAAGACAACGTCAACGAAGCGGACGTAAATCAAGGTATTACTGTAAATCACTTACACTAGCATGTTGTATTGTATTGTATCCAATATACATTATTATGGAGCACACACTACTGCTTTAATTAAATAAAAAACACTTTATATACTGTGGTTTTTCAACAATTTTATTTATAAATTAAATTTATATTTTATAAAGATTTTATAAATACGAGTATACTGATTTGTCGGAGCTGGCGATCGAGGTCGAATTGGATAATCGCGGTAGAGTGTTGAAGCGGCGCAGTGTATAGGCGAATCTCTTGTCAACGAAAATTGATGTGCGCAGTTTATCGAACGAATTGCTTAGAACGAATTGTTCGCTTTCCGTTTTGCTCATCCTTTTTGTTGAGTGAGTTGATTGATGTAGAAGTGTGGTGAGTTGTGTTGAGTATGGTGTCATGAGATGGTGAATTGAGCTGTGTTGTATTAGGGTGCCCCAGTTTTCCCGTGTAGAGCGGGTGGATGCTTAACTCATTTAAACAGATTGCATTGTATAAAATGACTTTGTTGCCTAGGCTAAGTTCAGAACTTTTGTTTAAAAGCTAATTTAAATTTGCTGCTCTAAACTTCAAGCAAGTTATTTTACTCGCTATATGTTTTCGCCACGTGAGCCTTCGATCCAGGTGAATCCCAAGAAGATATACAGTCAGAGTGATAAGTCTACAAGCAGTCAATAAAAAATTATTTACAAAATTAAATTATTTATTGAATTCAAGATGTATTTTTCTTCTACCGAATAGTATGTAGAATGCTGGCACCAAGTTTCTTTGCATGTGTTCGCAAAACAGACAAGATAACGGCACTTTTCTTTTTCGAGTCGGATATCCACGGCGCTTTAGGACCTCTGTTAACCGTTTTTTCATTGAATCTCGAAGTTTGCTGGTCTCCTGAGATGTTATTTTAGACCACTCTTCCAATATTACGTTTCTGAGCTGCTGTATACTCGATATTGAGTGATTGCGTATGTATATGTTTGGCAATTCCAATTTTGCAGCACTCGACCGCATATTACGCTTTAAAATGTCCAAATAATTAAGCCTATTCATTGTTGCCTCGACAAATTCCAGGTAGACAGGGCACTAGCTGACATACACCCCCATATCATCACGCCACTACATCCATGTTTCACAGCTGAATCAAGATTACATTGGTTGTAATTTTCACCTCGCTTACGCCACACTAACTTGTATCCTTTTATACCGTATACACAATACTTCGTTTCACCGGAGAAAAAAACATTGTTCATATGGCATGTTTATATATTTGTTTGCGAAGGCAATGCGCTTCATTCTATTAATTCGTGAAACAGAAATATCTTTTCGAACCATTCCTGCACATCATGAGCAATTGTTGTTGCAGTTATTCGCGGATTTTTCTTTACCGCATTCAGTATTGGGCGACTTTCATAGCCCGCGAGCTTCGGGAGACGACCAGATTTAGGCTTTGGCGTGATAATTCCTGTACATTGGAAATTTTTTATTACGGTATAGACCGAATAGAGCGATCTTCCAACCAAGTGTCCAATTTATCGTTTTGTTCTTTCGCCGGCACTGAATTCTTTTCGGTTAGGCACCATCGTTAATTTTTAGGACGAGCTTATAAAAACAAAAGATTTTGCTTCACTTTTCTGATAAATGAACTCAAACACAATAAATTGCAATTAAAATTTACGTAAATTAACATGTTGCACGCACTAATGCCGCTATATTATTAAGTACTTGTAGACGTTTGATCGCTGGTATTGTTACGTCGAAAAAGAAAAATAAATGCCGTTATTTCGTCTGTTTTGCGAGCGCGTGGAAAGAAACTTGGCTCTAGCATTCTACATTCAATACCGTATGATAATAATACAACTTGAATTCGATAAACAAATTAGTTTTTCAAATAATTTTAAACAAACTTTTGGGGAAATTTTAGTATACCATCCCATGATTTCAGGTTTGAAAGTGGTATGGCTAGATAGATGAGATGCTCAAGATTAAGAATTACAGCCGCCGCAAACTTATAGTTTTCGAGATATTTGCATTTAAAGTTGAAAACTAACAATATTTTATGTAGGTATGTTTGCGATTTTAAATTAAATTTACACTTATATTTTAAACTTTTATATCCACTAACACTTCACTAATTCCTTTGTACACATTTATTTTATATTATACAGTGCAAAAATAGTTTTAATTCAAGATTAAACTTATTATTCAATTCTATTTATTTAGAGAACCACGAATGAGTTGCAGTCTGGCAAATAATCAGTGTTACCTTAACGACATCTTTTGTAAATGTTATACCCAAAAAAGAGTTTTTGCAGTTGTCTATAGCAAAAAAATATTTTTATTACCCGCGATCGGGGTGTGTCAAGTTTTTTTCGCGTAAAAGTCCTTTAAGCGTGGGCGACCTTCGAACGCGCTTCAAAAAAATAACCCTGGTCGATCCGTAAAAATTCTTTTTGCATTGGAGGCCTTCGGCTGCGCTTCAAAAAAATAACTCTGGCCGATCCAACACAAAGGTAGATATTAGTTCATTCGCGTCCGACTTCTTTCTGCATCAAAAAGTTATCCCTAGCCGATCTAAAGCCGGGGTGGACATTAGTCCATTCTCGTCCGACTTCTTTTTGCATTGCCGCGCTTCAAAAAATAACCCTGCCCGATCAAAACTCATGTTCTATCAAGAAAAGGAATCATAGTTTATGCATTTGGGGAAAGTCATATTTTTTATTCATTTTTATTCGTTTGCTAAATGTTCAGATTGGCAACACTTATTATTCGTCAACACTGAACACTTTTGTTATTATGCATGAAATCAAATTTGTGTAAAAAATAAAATGCTTATTTTAAGTAAATATCCAATAATTAATATGAAATAAACATGTAAAAACATTGTAAAAACAATGTAGTGAAGTGAGTTACTATAAATAGAAAAAATTAAAATTTGCGAAATTTTCAACTTTATTGTTAATCTGGAGCATCAGCTCTACCCGCCATATCTCATTTAACCCTGAAATCGTGGGATGGTATACTAAAGCCGGCCCAAACTTTTTTATGTTGGGTGCTTGTAGACTTATGACTTTGACTGTACATTTAGGCAATGCACACGTGAATTGAAAACAACCCTATGCACCATAAAACATAAATACATACAAATATACACACAAACACATCCCGGGGGGGACTTTAAAAATTCGATAAATGAAAGTTATACTCGTATAGCCTGAATCACTGCGCGAAGTTGCGCAAGAGTTGCGTAAACAGACAGTTTTTGAAGAGAAGGTTGACGTAGCAATACTGTGCGAACAGTACAAAAACAAACGCAGCATGGGCCTCCGCCACCATCAGCAAAGCTGTCATTTGGTTGTGCGGAGGCAAAGCTTTTCAGCAATGGCCACTATTAGGAAAATCCAACTTCACACGAGCCAGGATCTGTGGAATTAACTTTTATAGCTGCTATATACCACCGAGTGTTTCACAATGCGAATTTGAGAGGATACTGGATGATCTTGTATAGGAAATCCCAACAACCACGAATAACGTGGTAGCAGGGGATTTTAACGCAAGAGCTGTGGAGTGGCGAAGTATTAGTACGAACAAACGAGGAGAAGCTCTGCTCAAGGCCTTTTCATAGCTCGAAGTGGTGCTACTAAATACTGGAAATACGAACACTTTCAAAAAAAAAGGTCGTGGTTCCGTGATTGACATCACGTTTTTTAGTAGCCCGTTGGTACGATCAACAAATTGGGAAGTATCTCACCTCTATACACATTGTGACCACTTAGCCATCATAGTGAAGATCGGAAAACCCAGAAGTGAAAAATACACGCACACCAAAAAGGTACAGACAGACGAGATGATGGAAAGTCGAAACGAAACGAAAATATATTGAATGTACAGGAAAAAACAAAGCGCTAACGCTTACAGACAACCTGCATACTGGTGGAATAGTGAAATTGACAGCCTGAGAATTGATTGCAATGAAGCCAGGCGTTTCTGCCAAAAAAGACGGAGCTCGCCAGCATACGACAACCTGCACGAAGGTTTTAAATGAAAACGCCGTGAGCTTCAAATAGCTATGCAAAAACGCCGATGAGAATCCATGGGGCGATGCGTACAAAATAGTGATGACAAAACTCAAAGGCGATAAGGGGTTAACACCTATCCCACGCTATTGAAAAACATCGTGGAAACCCTTTTACCTATGCAGAAGAACGAAGGACCTGTACTAGCAAATATGTCTACGGAATGTCATTGATCACCGACGATGAAGTGATGGATGCAGCCAACAGGTTTGGAAATACCAAAACACCGGGTCTAGATGGAATCTCCAACAAGGCCCTAAAAAAAGCTATACACACGAACTAAGTCCCTTTTCAGAGCTGTTTACCTGCTGTGTGCAGGAAGGTGTCTTTTTGAAAATATGGAAGAAACAGAGATTGGTTATTTTGCAGAAACCAAAAAAGTCGGCTGGGGACCGCAGTCGGTTTACGTTAAAAATGAGTTGAATTCTACATATTGGTCATACATAATGAGCGCTATCGAATACAAAAGAACACCAAAGTATTTGTTGAGAGTTATCTCCAAATACCTGTCGAACAGGCTGTAAATCTATGATACCGACAAGGGACCAAAAAAGGAGTATCGCAAGGCTCAGTTCTTAGTCCACTGCTGTAGAACTTGCTAGATAACGGAGTCCTACGACTCCTATTAAAAAGAGAGGTTCAAAACATCGGTTACGCTGATGATACTGCGGTAACGGTGGTTAGAAAAGAAATCAGTTAGGTAGAAAGCTCAAAAAACGGAAGAAGTGCTAATTACCAGCAGGAAAAAAGTGGAAGATGTTACTTTTAATATTGACGGCTAAAATATAATGACTCAGCAGTCGTTAAAATACCTAGGCATTATAATAGACACGCGGTTTAACTATTATACGCATATTGAAAAAGCATGTGCAAAAGCGACACGAATAACGGTTGTCGAGGATGATGGCTAATATTTGAGAACCAAGCCAGGGCAAGCGAACACTCTTGGCAAAAGTCAGTCAGTCGGTGGTAATGTATGCGGTGCCCATATGGCGACCAGCAATACAAAATAAAACATACATCAAGAATGGAAGATCTCTGACGAGGCTTAATGTAATAACAGTTATTTGTGGATTCCGCACGGTGCCGCACGAGACAGCTGGTGTCATAACGGGTATCATAACGCTGGGCATAATGACATTAGAGTTCAAAAGAGTTTACAAAAAATCAAGAAGCGTTGGAAGGTGCCTTACAACAGCAGAGCGAAACGAAGAAAGATAGGAAAGTATATGTGAGTGGCAGAGGCGGTGATAAACGGCAGAAAATGGAAGGTGGACGTGTAAACTAATAACAAAGGTGAAAGCATGGGTGGAAAGAAAGAACGGCCAGACTGATTACTACCTGATGAAATTCCTGACCGCACACGGATGCTTCCGATAGTACCTCTACAAATACGGTCACGATAACGGAACAGAATGTTCATTCTGCGGTAATGACAGCGAAAACGCGCAGTATATTTTCTTTTACTCGATTCGAAGCATAGAGGAACGACTTAGAAATTATTATCAACGAACGTGACACTCCAGGGAATATTGTGCATCACATGATACAAATCAAAATCGTGTGGAATAAAGTGAAAAATTGATCCGCAATTGCTCTCCAAGAACTGAGAAAAAATTAAACAGGTCGCAAGACTTGGACCACAAATCGGTGATGTCAATTTGGCACATGTATGAATAACTACCGTCGAAAAGCAGGCGAAACGTATACATACAAGGTCAGTCACAAAAGAAACAGGACTGTTAAAAAAACAACAAAAAATTAATATTTTTTATTCAAAGTAGTTTCTTTGTGCTTCGATACAGCTTTTAGCCCGGTCAATTAGCATTTCAAATGAGTGTTTAATATCATTTTTCGGAATGCTCTTGAGAATATCGGTCGTCGCCTTTTGGACAGCTGAAATGTCCTGAAACCAGTGTCCTTTCATGGGCAAATGAAGTTTTCCAAATAGGTAAAAATCACAGGGTGCCAGACAAGTTGAGTAGGGTGAGTGATTAATGGTTAATATGGAGTTTTTTGTCAAAAAATCAGTGACAAGCGTCGACCGATGACACGGCGCATTATCGTGCAACAGGCGCCAGGACCCTGCCTCAAGGTATTGTGGTCGAGCACGACGAATGCGTGACAAAAGACGCTTCATAATACCAACGTAAAACACAGCATTAATCGTTTGGCCAGGTGGGACGAACTCTCGGTGTACAATACCCTCGGAATCGTAAAAACAAATCAGCATTGTCTTTATTTTTGACCTCTGAAGACGACCGACTTCTGATCGTCACAGAGGTCCTCACGACCTTCTTGGAATCGCTTAAGCCACTCATGCACATTACTACGGGATAGGCACTGATTACCATAAACTTTTTTCGTCATTTTAAATGTATCAGTAAACGTTTTCCCAAGTTTAAAACAAAATTTACTATTTGCCGATTCAAGCTATTTTTGACTTACAGACATTTCATTATAAGAGGAGGCTTATCCCTTAATTTCAGTTACATATGTACATATATCACACATTGACCGACAATTTCGATCAAACTCATCTTTAGGTACTAGGGTCTAAATATCAATACCTAAGGGTTTGAACCATTTTCATTGGATTTAAACATTATTTGAGCAAAATTTTATTCCGTTATATTAATTGCTTCATGATTTGTACATAGGAATCAAGAAGAATTAAAAATTGTGCTATATGGGAAGTAGGCGTGGTTGTTATCCGATTTCGTTCATTTTACAATGTGACATACGAATGTAAGAAGAATACCGCTTACTAAATTGTTCCGAAATCGGTTGGTCGGGTCCCGAGATATGGGATTTTACCAGAAAATGGGTGATGCCACGCCCTTTGTCCAATTTTACTCCAGCTATCATAAAGCTTTCTCACACCATCACGGTAGTAAAATTTAATGTCTCTGACGTATTTAGCTATTGATTTATCGTGCTTTTAGTAGTTTTTACCAGGACCGTTATATGGGAAGTGAGCGGCGTTATCCTCCGATTTCAACTGTCGGTAAGCGTTCTTATCAGATTTGTAGTCAGCAAATTTGATTGTTGCCGCTTAAGTGGTTAAGGAGATATGTACATTAAACTTGTTAGTGGGCGGGACCACGCCCACAGGTGCCCTTTGTACCGCGATCCTCTGTACCGAATTACAGCTTTATATCTTAATTTAGTACTTAGTTATGGTACTTTATATGTTTTCGGTTAATGGCGATTTGTGGGCGTGACAGTTGTCCGATTACGCCCATCTGCGAACTTGAAATCGAACCCACATATTAAGTTTCATCAAGATATCTCAATTTTTACTTAAGTTACAGCTTGCACGGACGGACGAACGGGCGGACAGACAGACAGTCAACCGTATTTCAACTCTTCTCGTCATCCTAATCATTTATATATATATATAACTCTTTTAATTTTAGGTGCTACGTACAACCGTTAGGTCAACAAAGCTATTATAATATGTAGCAAATGGTTGCAATAGTATAAAAATTATATAGTATGTCACAAAACACGTATGCATGGCTATGTCCAAAGGAAGGACAGGACAGACAACAAACACAAATTATAATAAACCGAGAAATTTTAACCCACAGAGAAACTTTAATCGACAAAGAGACGAGAATCAAACGCGAAATTATAACCAATCCGGAACTAATTTCCTTAACGGTGTATACAAAAATAGACATATACTATACTAAGATGATAATTTAACATTTGCAACTTTAACAATACTTGGAGTAATAACCAAAAATGATATCCCGGGTTACTCTTAAATTTACCCAGAAATACACAAGCCGGAAATGGAAATGCAAATAGACCAAATGTTAAGCCAAGGTATAATTAGAGCATTATGAACTTTAAAGAATGCCCTTTGGATTGCAAAACACACCGGTAACCTCTTAAAGGCTAAAGAAGGAAATACTAAAAGAATATACATATATGTATATTGTATACATGGGCGATACCATAGTACCTTGAGTAAAATTTTAGTCATATTAAAAGAGAACAACTTTAAACTACAAATAGATAAATGCGATTTCTTAATGCATGAGACAAAGCTCCTAAGCCCCATTATTACAAAGGAAGCTATTAAACCAAACCCAAAAAAAATGGTAGCAATAGAAAAGATTATACATCCAAGGAGTGTTAAGGAGAAAAAAGCATTTTTAGGAATTACAGGATACTATAGAAGGTTTATAAAACTACTAGTACTCGACAGTTGCCTATCACATACTCAAATATTTGAATAAAGACAGACTAAAGATTATACAAAAGCATTTAATAAACAACAAGTAAGGAAGGGCTAAGTTTTATACTCTCGAATGATAAAGTGATAATCGAGATTTCATTATACGTCATATACATATTTTTCAAATACCGTATTTGTGTAAAGTTTTATTCCGCTATCATCATTGGTTCCTAATGTATATATGTATTATACAGAGAAGGCATCAGATGGAATTCAAAATAGCGTTATATTGGAAGAAGTCGTGGTTGTGAACCGATTTCACCCATATTTCGTACATGTCATCAGGGTGTTAAGAAAATATTATATACCGAATTTCATTGAAATCGGTCTAGTAGTTCCTGAGATATGGTTTTTGGTCCATAAGTGGGCGAGCCCACGCCCATTTTCAATTTAAAAAAAAGCCTGAGTGCAGCTTCCTTCTGCAATTTCTTCCGTAAAATTTGGTGTTTCGGATGTTTTTTGTTAGTCGATTAACGCACTTTTAGTGATTTTCAACATAACCTTTGTATGGGAGGTGGGCGTGGTTATTATCCGATATCTTCCATTTTTGAACTGTATATGGAAATGCCTGAAGAAAACGACTCTGTAGAGTTTGGTTGACATAGCTATAGTAGTTTCCGAGATATGTACAAAAAACTTAGTAGGGGCGGGGCCACGCCCACTTTTCCAAAAAAATTACGTCCAAATATGCCCCTCCCTAATGCGATCCTTTGTGCTAAATTTCACTTTAATATCTTTATTTATGGCTTAGTTATGACACTTTATGGGTTTTTGGTTTGCGCCATTTTGTGGGCGTGGCAGTGGGCCGATTTTGCCCATTTTCGAACTTAACCTTCTTATGGAGCCAAGGAATACGTGTACCAAGTTTCATCATGATATCTCAATTTTTACTCAAGTTACAGCTTGCACGGACGGACGGACAGACGGACGGACGGACAGACAGACATCCGGATTTCGACTCTACTCGTCACCCTGATCACTTTGTTATATATAACCCTATATCTGACTCTTTTATTTTTAGGATTTACAAACAACCGTTATGTGAACAAAACTATTATACTCTCCTTAGCAACATTGTTGCGAGAGTATAAAAATGCTTAATAAAGCTTTCGCTCTAGTGACAGATGCTAGCGACTTTGATCTAGGCGCAGCATTATTACAAACTGATAAAGTTATCTGTTATGCAAGTAGATCACTAAACGGGCATGAAAAAAATTACGAAACGAGGCAAGGAAATATTTCTGTCCATACATATTTATTGGCCGACGCTTCACTATTAAAACGCATCATAGATCATTAGTTTGGCTGAATAGCCTAAATAAAACCAACGCTAAACACCAAAGACTGAAAATAAAGCTAAAATGTAATCGCAGATGGTCTAATCAGACTAAATTATGAAAACAATAATGAGATGGAATTGAATTTAAACGAAATATTCAATGATGATGACATAGATACGTAACACATGAAAACGACATTCTAAAAATAATGATAGAGAATCTTCCGGAAAAATGGTTAATCGTAATTTACTGGCAAGATAACAAATTATTCCCACAATTTGAAGAGTTGTATTTAAAAGTTTCGCAAATAATGCAAAACTGAAAATAATGAAATCAAGCATACTTTTAAAGGATGTAACAGTATAAAACATTGTTTAAATATTAAGAACCTCCTAAAAACA
Source organism: Bactrocera neohumeralis (assembly GCF_024586455.1). Taxonomy (NCBI): domain Eukaryota; kingdom Metazoa; phylum Arthropoda; class Insecta; order Diptera; family Tephritidae; genus Bactrocera; species Bactrocera neohumeralis. Next base: position 56,801,998 of record NC_065921.1, read on the forward strand.
TAACAAAATCGTTCCAAATCAAAATCATTAAAGGACAGAATATCAATTGTAAATACTATAAAAGAAAGAATTCAATATTTAGGTAAATAAGAAACTTTAGTAACAGACAATGAATTAGATACAGTACCAATAAAACAATTCTTAAACGATAATAAAATAAACCTACACCTAACGACCAGATGTTGAAATATTACACTCCACTTTAAATGAATATTTAGGACTTTTTAATGCTGATGGAATGACCACTTGATTTTATAAATAAACATAATATATAACTGTAACGACGTGGCACATTTTAAAAGTATGAAAAGAATTAACGTTTGTCTATTCAACCAATGTAAATATGAATTTTTTAATGGAACAACAATGGAAGATATCGAAGATATATAATTTTGACAATTAAGAAATTGTACTTGAAGAAAATGTATACGATTTTTCAATAGGGCACTACAAAAGTAGATCCAGACCGGCACGTTACTGTGAATGGGAATCGCTACCGCTCAACGATAACCGAATACTTTTGGCCTGAATTGGATGATATGGACTTCGACAATATGTGGTTCCAACAGGACGGCACCACACAGCGAATGCCACAATCGATTTATTGAAAACTAAGTGGAACGAAAATGGCCTAGTCAATTTTCCGTCTCGGTTGTGCGATTTGTCGCCATTAGACTATTTCCTGTAGGGCCACGTCAAGTCTATGGTCTATGCCAACAAGCCAGCGGCGATTGATAAACTTCGTACGAATATCAAATGTGAAATTTCAGTAATATCGGCCGATTTATGTTTGAAAGCCGTCGAATATTCGGTTCAGCGCCTGGACTTCTGCAAGCGCGCGTTAAGGAATGTATTGATTATATGTAATAGTAACAAACATCAAAACAACCTTTTGTCTCAGTAAACAGAATGCAGATACAACCTTGAGTTGGAACATTTGAAATGGACTATCACTACAACAAACCATCCTAAACAAACAAGTATCAAAACAACATTGAGTTTGTATACCACAACAACATTATCTTAAAACATAGCAAATGTATCTAAGCAAACAATATACATATATGTAAACAAACCAAAACAAATAATATAATCTGTATCTTAACAAACTATCAACTAGTAATAAGTAAACATACTAGCTAATATAAACTGAAGTAAGTACCATGTAATAAGTTAGTCTTAAGAGTATAAATAAAGAGTACACATTTCGGTGCAGCTCAAAATATATTCTTTTGACTCATTTTTACTTCTGGTAAAAATTAACTCGCGCCCGTGGTAGCCATGCAAAATTAATCGAGTTCCATACATAATGGTATCGAATGTACTTTCACAGGAATAAAAAATTTCATTGATATCCCAAACCATTTTCGTTTTATTTGAAAAAACTTGTGTAGCGCTCCTATTAAAAACCCGGTCAATAATAAATTTTTATAATTGTAAAATTCAAATAAGGAATAAATCATTCCAAAAACAAAAAATAAATACTAACTATAGCATAACAATAGTAACTTTATATTAATTGGAAATCTTTATAAATAATAAATACAGCGACGCAGTTTGAAATTGTTTAATCCAAACAAATACTCCTCTGCATTACTCCCAAAAGTTACCTAAAGTAATATGTAGAGGTGTAATGCAGAAAAATATCAATCGCCCCAACTTCACTCAACAGGCGAAAGAGAAGAAACAAAAATAATTTTCCAGCGTTTTTAAAGCGATAGCATATTATCCCGCCATAACGAAGCTGAGAAACAACTTATACAAGTGAACATAAGAAAGTTAAACGCTTTATACAAGTGATAAAACAAACACTAGTTCACATTGCAAAGTGAAATACAAGCCAAGTGAACACAGCAGTGAGACATTCTTATTAAAAGTGGACAAACACAGGAGAAGAAACATCAAATCATCACTTCGATCAAACCCATCAACCCATGATAGAAGGAATTTGAACCCACAACATGTTATATATATATATATATATACATATGTACATATTATATATATCGGGTGATTTTTTAAGAGCTTGATAACTTTTTTTAAAAAAAAACGCATAAAATTTGCAAAATCTCATCGGTTCTTTATTTGAAACGTTAGATTGGTTCATGACATTTACTTTTTGAAGATAATTTCATTTAAATGTTGACCGCGGCTGCGTCTTGGGTGGTCCATTCGGAAAGTCCAATTTTGGGCAACTTTTTCGAGCATTTCGGCCGGAATAGCCCGAATTTCTTCGGAAATGTTGTCTTCCAAAGCTGGAATAGTTGCTGGCTTATTTCTGTAGACTTTAGACTTGACGTAGCCCCACAAAAATAGTCTAAAGGCGTTAAATCGCATGATCTTGGTGGCCAACTGCCCATGCATCCCGAAAAATGCACTGTTTGGTGTGGTTTGTACGCTGGTGGAATCATTGGACCGTATTTTTTCAAAGATGCTGTTGGACGCAACGTTACGGTGAATGGCGATCGCTATCGTTCGATGATAACAAACTTTTGTTGCCAAAAATGGAAGAACTGAACTTGGTTGACATGTGGTTTCAACAAGATGGCGCTACATGCCACACAGCTCGCGATTCTATGGCCATTTTGAGGGAAAACTTCGGAGAACAATTCATCTCAAGAAATGGACCCGTAAGTTGGCCACCAAGATCATGCGATTTAACGCCTTTAGACTATTTTTTGTGGGGCTACGTCAAGTCTAAAGTCTACAGAAATAAGCCAGCAACTATTCCAGCTTTGGAAGACAACATTTCCGAAGAAATTCGGGCAATTCCGGCCGAAATGCTCGAAAAAGTTGCCCAAAATTGGACTTTCCGAATGGACCACCTAAGACGCAGCCGCGGTCAACATTTAAATGAAATTATCTTCAAAAAGTAAATGTCATGAACCAATCTAACGTTTCAAATAAAGAACCGATGAGATTTTGCAAATTTTATGCGTTTTTTTTTAAAAAAAAGTTATCAAGCTCTTAAAAAATCACCCGATATAAAAGAAAGTGACGTTAGTTACTACGCTTATAACTGGAGAACGCCTGGACCGATTTCGCTGATTACCACCAATTCGGACAGGTCTCCGCCCAAACAAGGAGAATACTTAAGAAAATTCTGGAAAATTTTCTGAAAAAAAAATTATGAAGAAAATAAATTTTCAATTATGTACGATTTTAAAAAGGAAATAAAAACGAACATGATTTTAAATGCTGGCGCATAACTCAAAAACGCCTGGACCAATTTTGCCAATTCTTTTTGTAAAATGTTCGTTGAGGCTCAAGGATAATTGCCGCAAAACCCCTAAAAAGAGCCCTTTTTATTTTCCCATACAAACGAATGAATGCTGTTAGTAACGCTAATGCTCGAGAACAGCTGAACCAATCTTGATGAAATTTTCAGAGGTTGTTCGCTGTGGATCGAGGAAAGTTTAGAAATAAAAAACCGTATGCTTTTCGTGAGGAAAAGTCGGAAAGTTGGACAATTCCAAAAAAATAACTTTTTTTCATACAAAAATTTTATTTTTCAACTTTTTTCCTTTTGTTTTTCAATTGTCAAATTTGTCGTTTGCTTTCTTTATTCCGGTTATTCAAAAAAAAATTATTGAAATTTATTCTGTGAAAACGTTATGTGTGTTTCACACAAAGTGCTCAATTACAGATTGAAATTTGTTACGATGCCACGAAGAGGTCGCGTTCGTTTTGGCAACATAAGTATGTATGTATATTGACAGCCCATGGCACATGACCGAGTATTCCCAGGATGCGATGACATACGAATGAAATTATGGATCGCGGGCAATCAGCAAGCGATCGTCACGATGTCAGAGTTCAGAGGACAACTTTTCAAACAACAGTTGCGATGTTTTGTAAACTTTATCTTAAAGCAACGTATATGTGGTGCTGTTAGATGCTGGATGTACTCTATTGAGTGGCAAAAGAGAGGTTTGCCGCTCGCACATATTCTTCTTTGGATGGTGGATGGTGGTTACACCAAATCAAATTGATGAAATCATTTCTGCGGAAATTCCTGATCCAGATATAGAAGCAGAATTATACGAAACCAATATGGTTCATGTACCTTACGGACATCACAATACCACTTCGGTTTGTATGTCTGACAATAAATGTATGAAACACTATCCAGGTGCTTTTCTTTCGGAAACACAAACTAGAAATGATGGATATCCAATGTATCAGCGTCGCTCACCAGATGACAATGGCAGAGGCGTGAATATCGAAGTTAACAACACATCGAAGTCGACAACATATGGATCGTACCATATTCGCCACTGTTGTCTAATTCACATTCAAAAGTCATGTCAATGTTGCGTATTGCAGTTTGGTCTAATCGATAAAAAGCGTGTGTAAATACATCACCAAAGGAAGCAACATGTCGGTTACTGATCTTGAATGATACGGTCGATACGTGAACTGCAATAAAGCGCTTTGTATGATATTTACTTTTGCGATTCATGAACGTTTTCCGACTGTTGTGCGTCAATGTTGATCGCAGTTAATTTGGAGAATGACCAAATAGTCTATTTCAACACAGAGAATACAGTACAGACAGAGAAAACACCCCCAGCAACAAAATTAACATTTGCGAGTTTTTTCTCAACTTTCGTCAGTGAACCGTTTGCGAGAACTTGCTCTATTCGGAAATATCTGGATATTATACATACAATTACAATTACAATTGCTGGAACATGATAATCACTGGAATGAAGTTCGCACACTTTTCGCGATGATCAGCCATCAAATTAGCGTCAATTATGGAATACGAACGAAAATGACATTGCCGAAAACATTTTACATCGTATTCGCTAAGAATTGGAAATGGGTAAATTCCGGTTGATACTTCCGGTGGTTTGATATCAATTCCATCTTCCCTTTACCAATTCACCAAAGATGAACTCATCATGAATATTCGGACATTGGACAAATTATCGTAACTACAATTCCTTAAGTGCACGCGCAATGTTAGCTGCCAAAAATACCGATGTTGTTGACTCAAACTGGAAGATTCAAAATCAAATTCCGGGAGACTTGCGCTCATACAAATTGATCGATCGTGGAATTTCTAAATTCTTTGAATAGGCTTGGTATGCCACCGCACCATTTGCGTCTCAAAGTTGGATCTGTCGTTATTATGTTCCACAATCTTCAGGCGCCGAAACTGTGTAATGGAACCTGACTGATTGTGACGCAGCTATCGAATACAAAGGGGCAGAATGCTTGATTCCACGAATTCCTCTGAGTTTTAACGATTTGCCATTTCAGTTCAAACGTATTCAGTTTCCAGTGAAAATTGCATTTGAGACACAAGGATAGTCGCATAGTGTATGGTGTACATTTGGAAATGCTATGTTTTTCACTCGGCCAGATATACGTGGCCTGCTCACGAGTTGGAAAACCATCTTTCCTATACATCGGACCAGAAACCAAAAATGTTGTTTATCAAGCTGCGACACATTGAAAAAAAGTGAAATGATAAATTCAACTTTTTCATTTCTAAACACATAATTTCACGCAGGACAACGACTGCGGGGTCAGCTAGTATATGTATATATTAGAGGTGTTCTACGTTATATGGAGATTTTTGAAATAGTGTTTTAAGTTAACAGAATGGGCTAATTTCTTTCCTTTTTATGTAAAAATGTTTAAAAAAAAATTTGGGGACAATCGGATGATGGGAAGACGGCGCGGAAACGTTTTAAAATTAAAAATTGCCTTCCTATAGGAAAAAACAAGTTTTATGTATTCAAGTATCAATTTTTCTTTTAGTGTATTTATTAAATAATATATAAAATAAATATAAAATATAAAATAATATTTTTTTATCGCACCATCGTCGTAACTGTCGATTGCTTTATTTTTGCAACATGAACCAGCAATATTTGCAAAAATAAAAAACGAACGACTGCAGACTTTGGTAACGGTATTTTTGGGCAGCGAAATAAAACAGTAAATGGACTGTGTTCTTTTTTCAGTAATTGTCACTCTCGTTTGTTTGGCATTTGAAATCAGATGTGTTAATTTGTGCGAAATTGTGATTATTTAATAAAAAAAGAAATGAGTGAATTACCAGCAACTGCGAGTACATTACATATACAAACACGACAACGTTCTGTGTGTCGATAAATTAGAATCTCTGTACAAATTATGGCAGAAGATTCAAAAAACCGTACCAAATAAGAGATCTGATGCTCAGAAAAAAATTGTTGAAGACTCTTCTGCAGAATTGGACAGTTTGTTTGACATTGCTCATAGAGATGCCTTACAAAACATGCGTATTAGTATTAGCGAAGACAAGGAATTTTTGATTCTACAAAGGCAAAAAGGTCGCCCTGGTAGCATGGCCGGTGCTGACATGGTATTGTATCGGCAACAAAACAGAGCAGATCACCGCATTGAGAAAGAAATGTCTAGAAAAAGGAAACATCAACAAATGTCGGAAGTGAGCATCACACATACATAAATACCCAGAAATAGCCTGTGGCGCTTACGCGTTTATTGGGTGATCGCGGAAATGCTGTTAACCATCCAGCCCAGTCTGAAGTTTCTGAGAACATGGCAACAGCATAGTGGTGGAAACTGGTTTGAGTTAATGCGCAATCAGCAGACAAAGATTATTCCAATCTTTTACAGTATACATGAGCGTAAATTATGATCTTTGGCATTGCAGCGTATCTATTATTCAAATTCCCATGTAAAGTAAAGCTTAATCCAAAAGTAAGCACTCACGAAATTAACATATACAAAACATATACAAAGATTTGCATAATTGCAGAGAGGTAGTAAGTATGTATATACATATGGTGAGTTTATCTTTACCACTGCGTTATGCATATTATGATTATATTGACTTGGGATTTAACTGGCATCTAATAATGCACTGAGCACTTATCCCGCTTTTAACTTCCAAGGTTAACTAGACTTAATAATTATTTCGTCAAATGAAAAATCAATGAATGCCGATTAATCAACGTCAATCGCGGGAAACATGAATCGAAGCGAACAAAAACGAACCTGGTGGGCAGATCGTTGAATGAGTTACGTAAACCTGCACGATCTTACCAGCAAAAATAAGAAAATTTATATCGGGCTGTAAATTTAAATTATAGTACTTTCTATAAAAGCAATATTTCTTTTAAGAATTGACTTAATTTTTTCAGTTTGTATGATAGTTCATCATGTAAGGGTAGTAGTTGTGGAGGGAGTCCTGATCTGAAAAATTCCTCATGGGATCAGAAAAAACTCTCTAACAGAACTGTTCAGTCTGTAAGCAGTAGCAAGTTATGTAAAAATTGTAGTTTCACCTTACACCAGCTTGTCGGCACAGTAAGTAGTGGAAAGTGCCTGGGTGGATTTTCCTTAAGTAATAGATTAATATTGGGAAATATACATGAATTTTTATCCTTAAATTTTTTGTATTGTTTTCATGTAAAAGGGAACGTTGATAAGTGAAAACAACTGTGATCTAAATTTATCAAAAACAAGCCATGAGTGGTTATAAAGCCTCAAAAATGAAACAGAGATTGTTATATGTTTCCTGGCTCTATGACCTCTGACTCTTCTCTTAACTGAGAAAAACAAAAAGAAAAAATGTGAAGTTGGGAACACATGAGTAGCAGAGAGGTGTAAAGAGCCTGACATTCTGTGGTCCGTTTGAATGAATTTAGTGAATGATCACTTACATGCAACGTGTCTTTGCCGACTCAGTTCCGATAAATGATTTCGCAAAAGAGTACCGTGAATGGTCTCTTTGAAGAACATGCCTTGATCAGCACCTGACTTACGATTCCAGATCGACGAACTGCAAGCAAAGCAAGTCACGATAGATAAGATTTATGATGAGTTAATAAAAAGCTGGTCAACATCAATAATCAATAATGAAATGAATATGTGGCATATGGTTATAATAATAAAATTGAAAGTAAACAGTCATGCCGTCCAAAAATCTTGTAGATGGATAGTCTAAATGTTTTTTTTTGATACCACAGCCTGGGCACATTGGGTGAATCTCCTTCCACAGAGTAGAGGAGTCAATAAGTTGAAAGTCCCTTTTGGCCAAATGAGGCGTTTCCAGGAGAAATCCGCCTGAAAAATGGCTTGAACTGGGAAAGAAAACAAACTTAAAACCTTGAGCTTTTGATTAGATTATTATGACTGAGCCATGATTGTGACCAAGAATCAGAAGTCAAACAAAATGTATACTTATCAACATCAACAACCCACTTCCGTATCTACCTGCAATTTGGCTCCGTGCATTTTAGTTCTAAACTGAAATTTCATTTCAGGAACACGTTTCCTAGCCAACGCATAGAGAAATGAAATTGGCTGAGAAGCAAAAAGCCTCCCATTTCAAAAAGTTATGAAGATTTTGATATCTTCTGAAAATGTTGGTATAAATGTATTACATCTTGGTGTAATTGGTTTTCCAAAGCACAACATGTACATTATAGAAATAAATTTTAAATAGTACAACTTTATACCTTGGGTACTTGTCATTCTGCATATCGCATTGGTTCTCCGACATTTGTTAATATAAAAACACTAATAAACTAAAAAGATCGGGCGATTGAGTTAAGAAATGAGTTAATAACTTGACTGGCAGTAAGTTAAGTCCCCTGGAGTTGACGTTTAAATCGTAGTTTGACCTCGATTTTCTTTAGCTCTCTGCAGTTAGTTAGGTGATCTGCAGTAAGGGTTCCGAAAAAGAAGAATCAATAGGCGGTTGTTGAATGTGATTTCAATCTTCGGTCAGAGTGGAGGAATCGTCCAGAAATTTGAAAGAAACCTGAAAAACTAAAAATATAAAAGTTATAATATTTGTTGTTATTTATTTTGACTGCATTCAACTGCTAGTCAAAGATCAAATCAGAGATCAGGCATACAGTAGTACGAGTCATGTGTATGGTCGTAAACGAACATACATACATGAAAGTTCCTGCATTTTACTGGATATAAAAATAAACTGTTCGTGACAAAGAATCGAAAGAAATGAAATTGCTGAAAGCACTGTTTTGTATTAAGGGCATATGTATGTATATATATTATAAATCGTTATTGTATACATAAAAATCAGCTTTCAGAGCACGCAAGCAATTGGAGCTTGTTTTGTTGCTGGGCGACTCTTAAATATCACGATTTGTTAGTAAACATTGTAGCAGCTCGCCAGATATCTGGTTTGCATTGCAAATGTGTTAAAAATATATGGAAATACACAATAATACATAAGAACATAAAACCATCTGAAACAAAATTAGATGAAAATGTACCAGATTACAACTAGAAATTGGAATAAATACCAAATGCACTTGAGTATGTATGTGTATGATGTATATATGTTTGCATAAAACGTACTATTCCATGAAAATTAATTATTTTTTTTGAATGAACTGCTATTTATTTATTGTTATTCAAGTGTGAATGCACCATACTTCTTTTAATTTGTATGTATGTATGTGTTAAAAAGAAAATACGCAACGCAGCAAAAGGTTGATCCATTCTTGAGATTCTCCTTTTTAAAGCAAAAACACAGAAATTTCAAATTTAATGGGGAATGTTTATTATCGCCCGAAAGAACATTCTTCGCGCCGCCTCCAGATGATCCATCCGTTCCCATCTTTCTTGATGTTTCACACGCCTGAGCATTGCTCCGATCGAACCGAGTGGGATTGACGAAAGACAGACTAAGTGAGCAAAATCTGAATCGAAGCGAAATTGTTGGCATAGACGGTGTTATATTCCACACGATCGTGGCCAATCAACGGGTCCAAAACGGAACATGATCTGCTCATCGAAGTGTTATCTTCAACAATCCATTGACTGGATGCGAGGATGGGAAGCAAGTTTACTTGCCTGAAACTAAAATGTCGTCGAGATCCTCTGAGCTTCAATTCCCGGCATCAAATAGTCGGTTATCGGCGCGATAACGGTCGCTACCGGATGGCCATGTTTAAGGCTGGCTTCTTAATTCGTTAAAGAATATGGAATTTCTAAGATTCACTGGCTCACAAACCACAATCTAAACTGTAGTTGATAAATTGAATCCTTCCTAGTTGCCTTCTGTCCAAAATGTCAGTTACCATTGAACCAAAGAAACTCAATGCTGGAAGAAAAATTTAGCCCAAAATCGCTCTGATTCAATTTAGTAGCCTATAGAAGATAAGCCACTTGTGGTAGGTCGAACGATTCTTGCCCAGACAAGCTGGGTATTCGCACGCTTCAATTTAAGATCCTCACAAAATGTAAATGCGCCGCGTCGTTCTCTACCATCATGTTAATTATCTTGTCGAATATTATCTAATAAATGAATGCTGGTTCCGAAGATGGGCATGGTGCCAGAATAGTATGCCCAGCAGGCCGATTAGGCGCTGAAACACATTCCTTTAATAGAACGAATTTTTGTAATAAAGTTGAATGTAATCAAACAAGCACCAGGCGCAGTAAGCTCATCCAAGGATGAAATGCCAAACAATACTGAACAAAAAATAACATAACAGTTTATACGATGACTCTGCGTGATCTGTCGAAAAAAGCTTATTGAAAAGCACCACAACTTGGATCACCCGTTACGCATGAACGTTAAAGTTGTTTACTTGGCGTATATTTAGCGTTGAGCTTTCATTTTCAGCACTTAAGCAACAAAGGAAAAATGTCAATGTGCACAAAACACTTTGTTTTTAAGTACATATACTTTAGTTAAAGGCCTGGGCTAAATAATATTATATTAAGTTGAAATTAACTTGATGTTGAAGCGGGAGAAGTATGTTAATAATACTTTCACTTTTGCTGTTGCAATTGTTTTTTGTGCGTAACTTAAACTTGGCTGCTTTAACGCAAATCTTTTTGAACTCTTCCGCCTTCATTAGACCAAAGCTGGCATACGCTCAAGATCGAAATTGACTCAGATGGTCCATTTCAATCAAGCCTTGTACTGAACACCTTCCAACAATACCTTGCTTTCCTTTTATACCTCGCAACAAAGTCAAAGAGAGTATTATAGTTTAACGTAAGTAATGGGTTATTTGTAAGTCCCAAAACTAAAAGAGTCAGATAAATATATATACTCAAAGTGACTGTGGTGACGAGGCAGAGTTGAAATCCGATGTCTGTCTGTCCGTCCGCCGTCTGTCCGTCCGTCCGTGCAAGCTGGGCAATTGAGTAAAATTGAGATATCACATGATGAAATCTTGTATATATTTCGTCCTGAAGTTCTAAGTGTATAATAAGTTCCAAGATGGGCAACGAAAACCTTGGTAAAGTGTCATAACCTGGCTGCAAATAAAGATATTGGAAGTGAATTTGGAAAATAAAGATCGTATTTAGGGTGTGTATACATTTGTACGCAATTTTGGAAAGGGCGTGGCCCTGGGTCCTACTTACACAAGTTTCTTTTTTGTACATATCTCTGGAAAAACTGCTGTATCTATGCCAACCAAACTCTACAGAGTCGTTTCTTCAGACATTCCAGTATACAGTCTACAAAATGGAAGAAATTTGGATAATAACCACGCCCACCTCCCATACAAAGGCACAAAAAAAGAAATCACTAAAAAGCAAGCAACTGACTAACAAAAATGCCAGAAACACTAATTTTATTAAGAAATGGCAGGAATGAAGCCGCACTCCAGGCTTCTTTTTTAGTAAACAAAGCAATGTATGGCCTCTCGCCCAATTTATGACGCCAAAACTGACTTCAATGAACTGTATATAATATTTTTAATAATTTATGCGTATTAAGTGCGTACGAAATATGGTAGTAGAAACTGGTCTTGCAACCACGCCTTCTTCCATTATAACGCCATTTAATTCATCTGCTGCCTCTGTTATAGCACACATATAGTACATTAGAACCAATGATGATAGCGGAATAAACTACAAAAATACGGCATTTGAAAAATATGTAATGACGCATAATGAAACTTACGATTATCACTTACTTATCATGAGAGTATAAAAAATGTCTGGGTGACACCGAACTTAGCCTTTCCTTACTTGTTTCTTTTTAAAGAATTGTTTGTAAATATTTATTACACACTTTAAAGGTGATGAGTTCTCTTAGAAAATCAGCTGCCCTAAAACAATGTAGGTTACCATCTGATCAATTTGCCGTGTTTAGGAAAAAAAACTACTTTTTTGTACATATTTTTTAATAATATATTATTATCGCCTCAAAAGAGTTCCTGAGTCAATACAATCATCACAATGCCTAATCTAATTTTCCATACACTTGTGTAAACCTCGGCTGGGATTTATGTATTTTGTATTTTGTTGTTTTAGCTCATTTGTTGGAGCCCTCTCATTCGCTAGATGGTTTGTTGTAGTCTGACTTCCAGATTCAGAAATTCCTGTCCGCATCGTCGCAATAATAGTTTGATGAATGTAGGATCTTCAGCTATGCTGACAAACATCTTTTAGGACTCTAAACGATTTCGTTTTTTGCAACAGATTCAGGCCCTGCCGGATATCCAGCATTAATGAGTTAATTTACACAAAGTAAAATGAGTCAAAAATATGTATATTTCTTGAGCCAAATGAGATGATGCCTGTTTTTATTAATAAGCGTGACCAACTCTGTTGTCGAGATGCCCTCTTTAGACTACACTATTTGATGTCTCTCTCTCTATTTATAGTCAAGACAACTCATGAATTTACATATTTATACTAACTAGTGTGTTTACTTATAACCAGTTGATAGTTTTTGCAAAAAGGTATGTTATAATATACTGGCCTGATAACTTCCCCTTTATTCCCAAGATAAGCGTGCCGGTTTTGAGATATTTTTTGCCGCATCTCAAACTCCAAAATAAATGCTTCCTTATTTGTTCGGATTTTACATAAGATAATAATACAGAACACGTTCCCTAACTCACGCTGGATGCAGAAAGATTAACGAAACTACTTGTATGTTGAGTTGGTCCAGGTGGTGTGTTGTATCTGCCATCTCTCTCTGATGCCAACATGTGAGTATTTTAAACTGTCAATTAAACGCTTGTACTACTCAAATACACTAAGTTCTTACGCGATTTTTAGTTTCGCCACTAATCGCGTAAAAAAAATCGCAAAAAATGTTAGTTTTCCAATATTAAATGACGAATTGTTCCGAATATAAAAATATGTATACGAAAAATATACGCAAAAAATATTCAAAACAATACAATAAGTTTTCAAATTTAGACTTATGATTTATCTATCTATAAATAAAAACAAAAATACAAAACAAAAACCATATATACAGCATAAAAGAGAAAAAAGAGACTAGTGGAAGATTTATTGAAAAAAAGTTAAACGCTGTTTAATCACTGTCATTATCCGTAGTGGGAAATTATTCTAATGTCTATTTTTGATGCCCAGCCTGATATCACTAGAATTTATCAGAATCAATAATAAGAACTATAGATTGATGTTCTGATTGACTTAGCATCTCCGAGTTTGAATGCTTCTTTATGGACCCAATAAATTCCGATGTATCGGGTGATTTTTTAAGAGCTTGATAACTTTTTTAAAAAAAAAAAACGCATAAAATTTGCAAAATCTCATCGGTTCTTTATTTGAAACGTTAGATTGGTTCATGACATTTACTTTTTGAAGATAATTTCATTTAAATGTTGACCGCGGCTGCGTCTTAGGTGGTCCATTCGGAAAGTCCAATTTTGGGCAACTTTTTCGAGCATTTCGGCCGGAATAGCCCGAATTTCTTCGGAAATGTTGTCTTCCAAAGCTGGAATAGTTGCTGGCTTATTTCTGTAGACTTTAGACTTGACGTAGCCCCACAAAAAATAGTCTAAAGGCGTTAAATCGCATGATCTTGGTGGCCAACTTACGGGTCCATTTCTTGAGATGAATTGTTCTCCGAAGTTTTCCTCAAAATGGCCAGAATCGCGAGCTGTGTGGCATGAAGCGCCATCTTGTTGAAACCACATGAGTCAACATTTAAATGAAATTATCTTCAAAAAGTAAAATGTCATGAACCAATCTAACGTTTCAAATAAAGAAAACAAAGAAAATAGTCAGAAATATACAAATAGCAATTAACATAAGGACCCTACATCACAGAAATAAAAAAAAGTTGTGGTAATTTAAATTTTTAGTAATTTTTCGAGTAAAAAACGGCCTTTGCAATAATTTTTTTCTCATATAAAAAATTAAATATTTCATTCAAATTTCTTATGCTTACAAACATATACCATTAGGGGTCGTAATCTTTTTTCAAAAGTTTTGGGTTTTCTCTTCCCTCATACCCTTAGAATTAATGTAGAAACTTACTTTATCATTGGAAGGTTTTGAAAAAGGCCCGTAAATAATAATACCGCTCGACATTCGGATCGATCGGAGTGCACACCTCAAACTTTAAACGCGTTTTTCTCAAAACACACTTTTTTAAACTGGGGGACATGATTCCGGTCGAACTACTCAACCGATTTGCTTAATTTTTTTTTAAATGTTCACAAAACGCCTGGCTAACGTCCCTACTAGATTCATAGTTTTTTATAATTTATTGACAATATTATGACAAAAATTTATGTAAAAACTTGGGTAAAAAATTAAAAAAACGTTAATTATTTTTTATTTATCAACATTTTTTCATGATTCCAGTAGGGACCCTAACCATTAACGTACTTTTTAAGAATAAATTGGGTTTTTGCGTTTCAGATGATCCACACATGAGAAATTCAACCAGCCATTTCTACGACAGATGTCATCAAAAAATTACGAAAAAAAATTTGTTTATACACTCCACGATATACCTCATGATATGTGATAAAAGTCTAACGGTATATGAAATTCGCAGTGAAAAGAAAATGTCAAAAGCACGCCAGATTACCCTACTGGATCCTTAACAAAAAAATTTTGAAATTTTTTAAAAAAATGTAAACTCGGTCATTGCGTCGCCATTTCCGGTGAACCCTCGGAAAAGAGATGCACCCGCATTGGCAGAATAACTCCTTACCGGATCATCTAAAGTGATACAAGTTAATTAAAATCTCAACTTAGAACTTGAAGAAGGTAAAGAAGCCTTGTGAAAATTGTATATTGAAAGATAATTTACAAAATAATGAAAAATTTCAGTAAAAATTTATTACTTTTTTTCAATAGTTGTAATCGAAAAAACTCTTTCTGTCCAAGATTTTAAGAATTGAAATTCTCGAAGATTCGTAAATTTTCAAGCAAAGATGGGTTGAATAGTTCTCGAGAAATCTTGCGAACCGACTCCAAAAACACAGTTTCGATAAAAACGCCTTTAAAGGCGGCACACTTAACTTAGCTAGCCTGGAGCGCACAGGTTATCAAGGCTGTATCTCCGAAACTATTACTCGGATTAACTTGAATTTGAGACAACACTTACAGGTGTTGTAAAATCCATGTAAACTGTCTAATCCCCAATGGATCGGCAGTCAAATTTAGTGGCGAAAACAGAAACTTCAACTCATTGAGGTTATGCAAAAGCAGCCTATACCCTTGACAACCATAGCAAAGTAATCCCCGCTTTGAATGCACTTATGAAGACTGCGTTATATACATATGGGCATTTTCACAAAAGGTCCACCACGCGTGCAAAATTCAAAAAGTTCCTGAAAACTTTCTTTTTGAATAATAAATCTCAAATGTGTTAATTTTATAAATATAAAAAATTTTTATTTTTTTAATTTTGAGCCAAATATACAACGAATACAAAAAATTTAAAAAAACGACTTTTTTTACCAAATATACCAACGTTTTTTCCCTT
>NC_065921.1:56817821-56952215 GCF_024586455.1 Bactrocera neohumeralis
ATGGCTGAAATGTTTTCTCTAAATGTTAGGACAGTGTACAACATTATTTATCGCGCAGAAAAAGAAAATCGGTTAGAATTAAAAGAACCCAGTGGCAGGCCAAAAAAGCTTACACCAAGGATGGAAAGGTTAATAATCAAGCAAATTGACAATAAACCACAGTGCAGCCTTAGAATGTTAGCTGCAGATTTGAAGGAACGCAATATTGTGCAAGTAGGCCATGAAACCGTGCGAAGCGTTCTCTTAAAACATAAATATAGTTCAAGAAGTGCAAGAAAAAAACCATTGCTATCACAAAATAACGTTGAAAAACGACTTTATTTTGCTCTAACTCACATTTCACATCCAATGGAATACTGGGAAGATGTAGTGTTTTGTGATGAGACGAAAATAATGCTATACTACCACGATGGAGCTCAAAGAGTTTGGAGGAAGCCACTTACAGCCCTACAAAACAAGAATATTACACCCACAATAAAATTTGGAAAGCTGAGTGTTATGGTGTTTGGTTGTATTTGTTGCAAAGGTGTTGGTGAAACCAGAATTATTGAAGATAATATGACAAAAGAAATATATTTCGACATTTTACGTAGCAATTTAAAAAGAAGTGTGCAAAAATTTGGGCTAGTGGATCCAAACAATCCCTATAAATTGAATTACAAATTATATCAAGACAATGATCCCAAGCACAAGTCTTATATATGCAGGACTTGGTTGCTATATAATTGCTCAAAAGTGCTAGATACTCCTGCGCAAAGTCCAGACATCAATCCTATAGAAAACTTATGGGCATATTTGGAAGAAAAAGTGGCAAAACGGTGCCCTACAAACAAATGCACCCTAATACAGTGCATCAAAGAGGAGTGGGAGAAGATCCCACAGGAATATGACATAAAAAGGCTAATTTCAACGATGCCACGGAGGCTACAATGTGTAGTAGACGCTGCAGGTGGTCACACCAAATATTAACATAAAAATGCTCGCATGTACTGATTGGAACTTTAATTGTGGTGAAATGTGAAAAGAATTTTGAGACAGTACAGAATAAGACATTTTTTGTTTTTTGATTAATTTCTTCTAATATACTTTAAATATATAATTGTTTTTGATTCAGAAATAATAAAAAATATAATGAAAATTATTATGTTATAAAAAAATTCTTAAATAAATATGTGCGTTACTTTCAAAATTCACTTTGAACATTTTACTCCGTCAAATGTTGTCATATGAAAAGATTTATGAGACATACTGTATATGTGTGAATGTATGAGCGAGTGAGTAATATAGCTCAACGAAACAATATTTAAGAAACTAAAGCATAATTATCCGTTCATCTTTCTGCACTTTTGCACTCTGTCTTAGGAAATGATGATACAATTGATGTAACGGTCGGGTGCTGCAAGTAGGTAGCAGTAAATTACCAGCGTGGAAAGTAACTACCACATAACTATATGAAACATATGTATGTGTTTGTACATGCAACTGTCAATAAAGGCAGCCTGCCATCCACGACTACCCATTTTTGTCAAATATTTCAATACAACTACACATTTTTATACCCTGAACAGGGTGTATTAAGTTTGTCACGAAGTTTGTAACACCCAGAAGGAATCGTCGGAGACCTTATAAAGTATATAGTCGATTTAGCCATGCCCGTCTGTCTGTCTGTCCGTCTGTCTGTATATATACGAACTAGTCTCTCAGTTTTTAAGATATCGTTTTGAAATTTTGCAAACGTCATTTTCTCTTCAAGAAGCTGCTCATTTGTCGGAACGGCCGATATCGGACCACTATAGCATATAGCTGCCATACAAACTGAACCATCGGAATCAAGTTCTTGTATGGACAACTTTCACATTTGACAAGATATATTCACGAAATTTGGTATATGTTATTTTCTAAAGCAACAATGTAATCTCCGAAGAAATTGTTCAGATCGGTTAACTATAGCATATAGCTGTCATACAAACTGAACGATCGGAATCAAGTTCTTGTATGCACAACTTTCACATTTGATAAGATATATTAACGAAATTTGATATATTTTTTTTTTCTAAGGCAACAATGTAATGTCCGAAGAAATTGTTCAGATCGGTTAACTATAGCATATAGCTGTCATACAAACTGAACGATCGGAATCAAGTTCTTATATGGACAACTTTCACATTTGACAAGATATATGCACGAAATTTGGTATATGTTATTTTCTAAGGCAACAATGTAATCTCCGAAGAAATTGTTCAGATCGGTTAACTATAGCATATAGCTTCCATACAAACTGAACACATAGTTACTAACAGAAATGCACCTGTGAAGGGTATTTAGCTTCGGTGCAACCGAAGTTAACGTTTTTTCTTGTTTCTCTATGCACTAACACCAACGCACATTTTCGGGTTATTTTTTGTTTACCTAAATGCGATGAGATATAGTTTCTTTCATTTCGTGATTTATTTGAATGATTGCGAAGGAGAAAACATAATTGACAATAGTGCCAAAAGACAATCCCAAAAAGAGTAATAAAAAAAACGATTGAAAGACGCATGTCATTCGTGATCGTACCATCGTAAAGGAGACTCGTACAATAAGAAGGTAAGTAAGTGAATTTTATGTGATTTTTTTTTAAATAATTAGCAAATAATTACTTCATTTGGTTTTGTAGCATTGGAAATCAGATTAAATTGGAAATAGCAGCAGTAGCAATATCATCAGAAGCAGCAAATATCAATTGTTAAGTAAGTATGTGAAAAAAGTGTGTGTTGTTTGAAATTGGATTGCGCAGTCCAATATAATACGCAAAAACAATTACATACATATGTATATAAGTATGTATTTTATGCGTTTAAGGCGGCCTGCACAATCTTATATAATGTTTGAAAACAATTGTTTGTTTCATATTTTAAATGATCAAATAATATTTATCTTTTCTTTCAGATGTTAGTATTATTTTTATTTAATTATTCTTTCTTTTCAAATTTTATCACTGTTTTCATACAATTAATAATATCTTTCAGATATTAATAACCTTTATTCTGTTTAAATCTTTTTTCAGATATTTGTCTTTTATTTTCAGGTATCAATGAAGTTTTTCTTTAATAAATCCTTTTTCAGATGTTAATTATTTTTTTAAATTAAATATATTTTTATTTATATAAATTATAATAAATTTTATGTAAATATGTAAAAATTAAAACAAAATAAAAATTTAAAATATTAAAAAGTTTTGTTTGAAATTTTAAAAGTAAGTATAAATAAAAATATACGTACGTGGGAATGGAAAAGTGGTTAGAATCTGCACACGGCCTATGGTAAAGTACCCACATGTTTACCACTTTATTGCCTACTGATTCACTGGATTTTTACCCGCTCATGGTTGACAGGGCAAATATATGATTATGGGTAGTATATGTATGTGTGTGGTGTTTATTTGTTAAAATGAGTTATGTGTTTGTGTTGTGCTTTGGAATATTAGCATGCGTTTGTGAGTCTGTTTGTGATGGTGTGTGAATTTGTTTGCATGTAAATATTGTTTATGCTGCTCTTATCATATAATTAGGAGTAGATGAGGATCATTCATGCAAACATTCAAGGTGCTTTCCGAAGTAAACAGGACAAGAAAAACAGAGCAAATGAATTTTTCGGCAAAATCAATTTATTTTCCAAAAGCATGTCGAACGAGTGTTTTAGCTCGATGGCCGGTATGACCGCCAGTATGCCGGTGCAAGCCTTTTTAATGGCCTCTACGTCTTCATAAGGCTTTCCTTTCAAGGGCAAATGCATTTTTCCGAAAAGGAAGAAGTCACACGGTGCCATATCAGGTGAATACGGGAGTAGTTAATGGTTATAATGTGACTTTTGGCCATATAATCGGTCACAAGCATCGATCGAATGTTGGATTCTGAGCAATTTTTGGTCGTCAGTCAATTTGTGCGGAACAAACCATGCACACACCTTTCGTAAGCCCAAATGTTAGGTCAAAATGCGATAAATCGATGCTTTGGAGGTATTCAATTCCATTTCCACGAATTTCATTGATGATTTCGGCTGATTTTTAATGAAATCAGGCACAGTTTCGATGAAATTTCCGGTGATCACGGAGTTTGATTGGCCCACATGTTGATTGTCATTTATGTCCTCATGACCACTTTGAAAACGTTGAAACCACTCGTGCACTTTGGTACGGGATAGCCAATCATCGCCATAAACTTGTTGTTAATGTTGGCTCTTTGTTCGAAGCTCATTTTCACACCGATAACACAAACATACTGACACTTAAAACGCAATAACTTCACTTCCAATCGATGAATTGTCATCACTGGACAATCGATAAAGATATCAGATTCTAACGCACCAGTCGACATATAAATGGCACCTCCAGAGGGCGCTAGATTCAAAAAGTCCTGTTTATTTTGGAACGCACCTTGTATATTATATGTGTTCAACACAAAGTGAAAAGCTTTACGAAAGCCATCATATGAAATTATGTCTCTAGCAGAGTTGCCACCGACTTTAAATTATATTTCAATAAAATTGATAAAACTAAATCAGCAAGGAATGCTTACACCTGAAAATGAGAAGGGTTAACAATTATTTAATTTGTTAAACTAAACTTATAAAATATAATAAATATTACAATCAAGGGATCAAAGTAAGTTTGTCTTCGAAAATAAATATTTTCAAGTTAATAGGTAACCCCTTTTTGATTAAAATATATCAATTTTCATAAACACGTTTTACTGGCTCGAAGCTTTGAAAATGACACAATACATTTGCTTTAAAGTTGTTTGTCCGGATACATTGATTGGTTATTGAGTGGTTGGGGTGAGAATGTCAAAAAGATAAGTCTTCAGTAAATTGTGTAAAGTGAAAAACGTCGCCTTCGGCTGCACAGAAGTTATTAGCAGTCATTTGCAGAACTAAATCTGAAAATGAACCTGCCTTCACATACTTTTAACGCTTACACTGTGCTCCGAAGGAAGCATTGCCAGTCATAATAGTAATTATCCAGCTTTTAGCGCTGAAATAACTACTTTCCGTACCCTTTATGTAAATGTGATGGGGAAGAGAAGAACAAGTGGGTTTTCTGGAACACACAACGTTATCTAGGAAGTGAGCGCAATGAAACCTCACACACTCCAAGTACACACATTATTAAACTGGTTGCAGCTTTATTGCATACACATCAGCGTCAATAATGTTTTTTATACCGTTATAAGTACAGTAGGGTGCAACTTGCACATTCGTTTTCATTCTGCTCTCATAAATATATTTCGCTATATCTTTTCACTAGTTCACCACTAACATTCTCATGCGTAGCTTCCACTGCCCTTCTCCTCTCAATACGACGGTGTTTCAGGAGCTTTTTTGTAGTTTTGAATTGTGCTTAATCTCGGATATTCTCGTAAAAGAGCAAATTGTGGTTGGCGGTTCACTAACACAAGTGAGTGTAGTTTGTCTGTTCGGTTCATGACTTGATTGCCTTTTTCACTTTCTAGTTAATGAAGCAAGTGTAAAAGACTTTTGTTGCTCTTTTGGAACACAGTTTGGAGGAACACGGAAATATTTGGATTGAAAAAATATGAAAGCTTCACTGAAAGCATTTACGAAAGCTTTACCAAAACCACTGTTTAGTGACAGATCTCAAAAGTAATTTTGAAGACCCAGCTCTCTGAGGTTTTCAAAAAGGTTATATAAATAGGAATTTGGATATAAAAGTTTCTAATTACAAATTTGCGTACTGTGAGGGTACATAAATATGAAAGCTTCACTGAAAATATTAAAATAAGTAAAAAAAAGATAAATATAATAATCTGAAGTTGATCTAAAAGATTCTTGTTAAAATATTTGAGTAGCAAACATTAATTTATAAAAGCTTATAAACAAAAGATCATTATACCTCAGAGGTCTTCTAAACTTTAAGGACTTTTGTCAAAACTATTCTTCAGCTCCAGGGACATAAGATACATTAAATTATTATTTTAGTGATGTCAATATTTACGAAAACTTGTTTTCACATTTTCATCTCTTCATTGCTTCGTACACGTGCAACGTACAGATGCTCCGTACACCAATAACTAAGTGTTGCACGTGTAATACAAGTATATTTACGTAACGCGACGCTCACAGCTGACGGCTCCGGTATTGGATATTCTCTAACGCGTACTTTACACCATCACCTGGTAGTAAGTTGGTACTATGAGTAAGATGTGTATGAAAAAGTTAAATGGATGAATGGAGTACTGCTTTTTGCAGGATATTAGCTAAAATTTTACTAGTACTTAATTAGAGATGAAAACACTATGCCACGAAAGCAAATAGTAGTACGCATTTTACGATCCACACTAACTAGATTCTAGGAAATGATAAATGTTTGCATTTAAAAGCTTCTTTTTCAGTTTGCAAAAATTGGCTAATAAACGATAAATTAATATCGATAGCCATAAACATTGGTTTAAAACCGTACACCTTTGTTATAAAGTTTGCGCCAAGTACTTAAGCAAATACTTGAACAAGTTTGGGCAAACTGTTTGCAAAATTTTCGACCAAACTTTTGAATTTTTGAATACATATATATGAATAATACTTCACAAAAATGTACTATATATATCTTTTATTTTGCGAAAAATATTCTAAGAAACCAATCTTTGGAAACTACATCCACTAATTCTAGCCTTGTGGTTTACTTGAGGGAAAAGCGGTTAGAACCCATATCATTAGAATTGGTCAAATAAAATTAGCAATATTTCGAAATAGATTTCAGGGAAACTCATCGATGGATTTTTTCTTAGACTTTTGCTATAGAATAAAGAGATTCAGAAACTCTATAGAGGTATTAATTTGACGATGCAGCCTTCGGTTATGCTCATGAATCCTGCAATTTTAATCATCGGTACTGATTGTGTTCATACTTTCTGACGAAGTAGCTGTTTCTAGGAAACTAATGTATTGTAATGGATGACATCAATCTAGTAGGGTTCCCCAAACATTGAGCGAGAAAGAAAATAAAAAGGATTTGCATGAAAAACACGAAGAAGGTGCTCAGCAAGTAACAAATTGTTTCTCTAATTGGCCTTGGTTATCATAGAGATTGTAATGCTAGGGAAAACGACAATAGCTGGAGCGGTTGTTTTTTTCTGATTTGAACATGAGCTCATATATTCTGGTAAAAATTATAAAAAAATTATGGTAAGTGGTGAATTTTACTGAAGAAAGCTTGTCTTAAATTTTGCCAGGAAGACGAGATAATACGAGATATATCTTGTTCTGACTAATTTTAAGAGTCATTACATGCACTTCAATAGTGAATTTTTTTGGTTTATACATTGCTACTCTGCAAATAACACGAAGCAACTAAGCATAACAGGTCACTGTGTGGGCGCTAAAATATGAATATGTACGTTTATATTAGTAATTAGAAAAATAGTTGGTTTATATAAGATTGTTAGATTTAAACAGCTTATGTTTAAGTACTTATGTATGTGCTCCAATATAACTCTAAAATATATGTACAAGGTATATAACTCGCTATAACTAACATAATATATATACTAAAGACATATATGTATACATTAAGATGCCCGTTCTTTCTCAGGATGATTTTTTCGTAAATGTCCTTTGAACATTCAGCCTTTGCCACAAAAATAAGAACCCAATGCAAGCGACCTTGTCTAAATCACTTTACAATTCTTTATATGGGATTATTTGTTCTTTTGCAATAATGT
This sequence comes from Bactrocera neohumeralis, assembly GCF_024586455.1. Taxonomy (NCBI): domain Eukaryota; kingdom Metazoa; phylum Arthropoda; class Insecta; order Diptera; family Tephritidae; genus Bactrocera; species Bactrocera neohumeralis. Next base: position 56,825,540 of record NC_065921.1, read on the forward strand.
TTTATCTCCAATGCAAGTACATCTTCGACTTTGAATGTGCGGTATTCGAATACAAAATTTTCCGCGCTACAAAAAGTTTAAGACAATTTTTTGCATACAAACATATTTTCAATAGTTATATGTACGCAGTCAAATTTATGCATCAAATATATAGTACACCATGTCGTGTAAGTAACATAGAATATATAAATCGCTTCTATGTATATATGCTCAAGTTATTTGATGTATAATTTAGCTGCGTATAACAGTTAACGGTAAAGAGTGAGTCTGTTAGATCAAATGTGCTGGAATGAGAATTGAAATCATGACATATACGGCGGAATGGTTTGTTTAACTCAAAATTTGTTCCAGAAAATTTTAAAAGTAAGGGTCTAAACTGCCTGGTAGAGCGAGCGGGAACGTTAAAATTAATATCATATAAGAGAGATGGGCTACAGACTGACCCATTCATGAGTTTTACAAAAAATATTATACCAAGCATCTCCCCACGACTAGCGAATTTCGGGAGATTTATAAGTTTTAAACGGTTAGTGTAAGGGGGAAGATTTAAACTGGAATCCCAATGCAAATGATTTAAGGCAAAAAGTAAAAATTGTTTTTAAACGGACTCTAACTTATCCGAATGGACTTGGTAACTAGGGTTCCAAACCACAGAAGCATACTCCAATATAGGCCTCACCAGAGATGTAAAAAGAATTTTTGTGGTAAGCGGATCTCTAAATTCTTTAGACCAACGTTTAAAAAACTAAGAGCGCCTTTTGCTGTAAAACCCGTGGAAGATGCATCGAGACTAAAATTGAGTTTGGGGTCCATAGTTACTCCCAGATCAACAAAACTGCATACTTGCTCCAACCTAAAGTTTTATATTGAGTATGAGGTAGTGTCTACAGCTCTACGTGAAAAGCACATCGTTTTACATTTTTTAAGGTTCAATGCAAGAATGATAGAATATAAGATTACGACGACCGCCATTACGAAACGTCATAGCTCCGTGTTGAGAAGAACAAGAGTGAAAAACTGTCAAATGGCTTGCAAATTGTAAGCAGAAAAGTAAACACTTTTGTAAATTCGCAAAATATTATTAATTCTTTCGATTTTAATAAAAAGTTTTAGTGAAGCGATTGAATATTGTTGAGTGAAAAGATTTGAATCATTTCTAAATAAATATATCGGCCTATTGATAATAAAATTGTCTATTAAGTTGTGATTCAAATGGAGAAGACGTTTCTTGTGTAGTATATAAATATATACATACATTATAAGTTCAGATGTATCAGATGTATGAAATTATGATAAAAGAATTGTGAAAATTGTGAATTGTTAAAGAGGATTTAGTATTAAATATATCATTTCTTTTGCAAAATAACACCAATTTTTTGGCAACTTTTAAATCGGCCGGAAAATTGAAAAAACTCGTTTTCGATCCTTTAATTGCATAATAATTATTACAACAAGTCACTGCACATTTCATTTTAAAAAATTAATATATTTATGCTTAGAAATTTAAATAAATACAACAGTACACTTTCACTGGTTTTCTTCATTTGAACAATTTCCACACTTGCTACTCTATTTATTGAGGATGTGCCTAAAACTACTTATATCTTTTCTCGCAACAATATTCTAAACATTCCACTGAAATTTTTCCTGCAAAGACGAATGAATTAATATTATTTTGGGAATTTCCAAAAGTGTTTATTTTTCCGTTTACAATTTGTATGCATTTCTATGCTAGTTCTTCTCAACGCAAAACTGTTACGTCACGAAATTGTTGCACAATGTATTTGTTTTTGTAAGAATTGTCACGAGCTAAAACGAAAAAAACTAACGGTAAACTAGTGTCGTAATCTTATATTCTATCATTCTTGGTTCAACGGCATGTAATTTCTATTCCACCAAGAAACTAGGTTGTTTAAGTCTATTTGATTAAGATTATACTTTCGCTACCAATCTTACAGCGAAGTATTTTAGACTTCTGCTTAGCAGTTTCTTCCACACTTCCATTTGCTTACTTTTAAATCTTATAAAAATTCAGGTGAGTGGCTCTGTACTTTTTTTCCTGGAAATATGAATATAAGGAAAGCGCCCTGAGAAGTTTACAAATGCGTGAGTATGTTTGTTTTTATACTCTCGCAACAAAGTTGCTAAGGAGAGTATTATAGTTTTGTTCACATACCGGTTGTTTGTAAGTCCTAAAACTAAAAGAGTCAGATATAGGGTTATACATACATACATATATACCAAAGTGATCAGGGAGACGAGTAGAGTTGAAATCCGGATGTCTGTCTGTCCGTCAGTCCGTCTGTCCGTGCAAGCTGTAACTTGAGTACAAATTGAGATATCATGATGAAACTTGGTACACGTATTTCTTGGCTCCATAAGAAGGTCAAGTTCGAAGATGGGTAAAATCGGCACACTGCCACGCCCACAAAATGGCGGAAACCGAAAACCTATAAAGTGTCATAAATAAGCCATAAATAAAGATATTAAAGTGAAATTTGGCACAAAGGATCGCATTAGGGAGGGGCATATTTGGAAGTAATTTTGTTAGAAAAGTGGGCGTGGCCCCGCCCCCTACTAAGTTTTTTATACATATCTCAGAAACTACTATAGCTATGTCAACCAAACTCTATAAAGTCGTTTCCTTCAGTTGTTTCCATATAAAGTTCAAAAATAGAAGAAATCGGATAATAATCACGCCCACCTCCCATACAAAGGTTATGTTGAAAATCACTAAAAGTGCGTTATCCGACTAACAAAAAACGTCAGGAACACTAAATTTTACTGAAGAAATGGCAGAAGAAAGCTGCACCCAGGCTTTTTTTTTAATTAAAAATGGGCGTGGCCTTACCCACCTATGGACCAAAAACCATATCTCAGGAACTACTACACCGATTTCAATGAAATTCGGTATATAATATTTGATTAACACCCTGATGACATGTACGAAATATGGGTGAAAATCGGTTCACAACCACGCCTTCTTCCAATATAACGCTATTTTGAATTCCATCTGATGCCTTCTCTGTATAATATATACATTAGGAACCAATGATGATAGCGGAATAAAACTTTACACAAATACGGTATTTGAAAAATATGTAAATGACGTATAATGAAATCTCGATTATCACTTTATCATGCGAGAGTATAAAAAGTTCTGTGACACCCGAACTTAGCGCTTCCTTACTTGTTTGTTTATGTTATGATGTCTCATATGACATTGGATTTGTTGTTGTTAGCACTGTATGCAGGTTTGTTGTTATTATTTTTTCAACTTTTATTTAGTTGCTTCTATTCCCATAGCACTCTTTTATAGCCTTTATTGTTGTTGTGCATTGTCTTGTTATGCTTTCGAGCAATCTTTTATGTAGGGTAAAGGTGGGTAATATGGACCACGTGGGTAATATGGACCACCTAGTTATCTTGAATTTCAGTTGTTAAATCCTCCGTTATTGTCGTTTGATTTCTTCGCCTATTCGAGCAAGTTTCCTCAGTTTCAATTTACCGCTCAGCAAGTGCGGATATTCGAGCAATAGTGATTTTTGTAAAATAGTGGTTGCTGATAATTATATGTGCGTAAGCGAATTTTACTTTTTTACTTAAAATTTATTGTGGAACGAATAAATTGACAAATAATGAATTTTTTTGAATGGTTATAGTTTAATAAATATAGTTCAGATTGGAATTAAACTCAGTTATATCGCCACCACATGTTGAGTGTAATATGGACTACCACAGTAGAGGCTAATATGGACTAACGGTCCATATTACCCGCAGAACAATTCTTACTCTTTTAGTTCGATTACCTTTAAGTTCATTAAGATCTTATTAATGTAGGATATGGCTCCTGGTAAGCGTAAACATTGGAATCCCAAGGACATGAAAAAGGCGATCACAGCGGTGCGATCTAATACCTGCGGTTATCTGAAAGCAGCTAAGATGTACAATGTCCCTAAGTCAACTTTAATAAGGCTAGCGTTAAAGAAAGACACCGAAATCGAACAGGTCGTAAACACTAAATTAGGGCGCAAACCAGTTTTTCCTGAAAATTTTGAAAAGATGTTGGTGGAGTACGTTTTGACAATGGAATCGAAACTATTTGGTCTAAGCAGAATGGATGTTAAGTACTTAGCCTATCAACCGGCTGAAAAAAAATAATATTATGCAAACATTTTCAAAAGAAAATCAGTTCGCGGGTAAAGATTGGCTGCGCTTGTTTTTAAAAAGGAACCCAAATTTAGCGTTGGCAAGAGCACGAGGTTTCACAAAAGATAATGTGAATACCTTTTTTGATATCCTTGAAAAGGAAATGGACAATTTTAATTATTCAGCCAACAATGTTTTTAACGTTGATGAAACAGGCATAAGTGTCGTTCCATCAAAATTACCAAAAGTATTGCAAGGAAGGGTAAAAGGCAGATTGGTAGCCTTACTTCTGCAGAGAGAGGATCTACGATAACAACTATTGTTTGTATGAGTGCAGGTGGAATATTTGTTCCACCACTATTTATATTTCCACGAAAGAAACGCTCAGATTTGTTGCTAAGAGGAGCGCCGCCTGGATCAATATACGAATGTCATCAATCCGGTTGGGTTCAAACATACATTTTTACAATATGGTTTCGACACTTCATAAAACTCGTCAAACCATCAGCAGCTTCACCAGTATTGCTCGTCTTGGATGGTCATTTGAGTCATACAAGAAATATTGAGCTTCTTGATTTGGCTAGAGAAAATCACGTATCTGTCGTATCCATCCCTCCACACTCAAGTTACAAAATACAGCCGCTAGACAAAACTTTCATGGGACCTCTTAAGAGTTATCTTTCGGAAGAAATATGTGTTTGGATGCGTTCGAACGGCAGAGCTTTGACACACTTCGATATGGCAGAGTTATATGGAAAGGCCTATTTGCGAGTTCAGAGTGGGGAAATCGCAATTAATGGATTTCGCACAACGGGTATATTTCCTTTGAACCGGTATATATTTCGCGACCATGAGTTTTTAGCTGCGGATGATGTAGCATCGCATTCTCCTCCTCGAGAGTTTGAAAGCGCTTATGGAGTACCAGATGAAATACTAAATAATGAAACCATTGTAGAGAGTACGCATCCAATAAGCGATATTTGTAATGAAAATGTAAATCGTTCAGTTCTAAGCGAATTAGAAACCAATTCTAGGGTCATAACACCGATGGAAATATCTCCGGTTCCTATAAAAAAAACGCAGCCTTTCAATCGTGGCAGGCCAGCAGGAAAGTCACGTTAATAACATCTTCGCCTTATAAAAAATCTTTACAAATTTCGTTGGAGAAAGCATCCGAAAAAGAACCTCTGAGAAAAGCCAACAGACGACAGGATATTGATTCGAATGAACCCAGCTCTTCCAAGGGAATTATCAAAAAACTAAATTTTGCAAAAGAAAAGTGTACAGGTAAGACTGCTTAAATAAAGATTTTGATAAAATTTTTAAAACTTTCGTTCCCTATTTTCATTCAACAACCCAAAAAACACCAAGATAATTCTAGTCAACCCAGCACTTCCAAAGCACTTATGAAATCAATAAATTCAGCAAGAGAAAAATGTTCAGGTAAATCAAGGTTTTGATTTGACATTTGTAGATAACATTTTATTCTTTATTTTCATATCAGAAAAAAAGAAGAAAACAAATTCCTCATCCTCTTCGGACTTGGTTGACAATTACAGTGTCCGGGACGAATCTGACGGTGAAATTTTAGAATTTGTAAACGCCGGTGAGAAAGAGGATGCGAAATGCCTATATTGCTCTACGTTTTATTCGGAAGATCGGTCTGGTGAAATATGGGTTCAATGTGTCTCTTGCAAAAATTGGAGACATGAGGAATGTGCTGGTTGTGAACAAATCTCTTTATATGCGACATGTGTACACAATAATCACTTCGGCTAATATGGACTACTTGGTCCATATTACCCCCCAATATTTTTTTTTCGCGTTTCTGGGTATTTTTACGTTTTTTTTAGTTTATAATATATTTTGCTTTGGAGTTATTGTTGCACAAAAAAAATAAAAATGAATTGTTTTTTTTATGTTAATCAAATAAATTTGATTATATTATTGCATGTATTTGGTGACCTATATACCAAAAAAGATTGGTGGTCCATATTTGCCTACTTTACTCTACTTTTAAAATGCGCTCATCAACACTAATGCGGCTGAATTCGCACACATACTTCCAAACATTAATATTTTAGTGGATATGTGTGTGTGTGGAAAATTTTAAGCGTATTGTTCACCAAGCAGATAGTACAAGTGGCCTGGTGGAGAGTGAAGTAGTTTTCTCGTAAAATAATCGATTTTTCGGAATCGATCTTCAGCAGTCGGAGTCGATTAAGAATCGATTCTTGACATTCGAAAAATCGATTATTTTACGATTATTTATCCCTACTGGCAGCCATCGCGTGCACATATTATAACCTCCGCACAATAACCACCACAAAAAAAAGATTTTTTTTCCGTGTAATTTATATGGAAAACAGAAAATTTGAAATAGGCACCTCTTAATATTAATATGAAGAGCTCATCTTTTGAGTGACTTTCTTTTTCACATTTTCGAAAGTTTTTAGCCTGTTTTTCAGTTGAAAAAAAAGGTTACTTCAAAATGGCACACCCTAATGTACATATGTATGAATGTGTGCACATGCGTTGCCGGCGTCGTGCATTCATTATGAATTCTTCATGGTGTGAGTGCATTGATATATTCGTATAAGCATATGCAAGCTGAATAATAGTCTGTTTAATTATTTAAAAAATTTTGGTGCTAACAAATAAAAAATTATTGATGCTTTCATTTTCTTAGTTGCTTTAGTTATTAGCTAAATATTTCCACCTTAATTGTTTCTGATTTTCATGAAGGACTTTATAATACTTTATAATATGCTCTATAAGCTTCAGTCTTATAGACCGCTTCCATTTTGGCTAGCTCTTACTTTTAGAAAAGTTTCGAAAAATTTGTTTTACTTATGCTACCTTTTAATTGCATTTAAGACTTAGTCTTCATTGCCGTTACAAATTTATATAACAGCTGCTTGTGATAGTAAAAATTCACATCGTTTAAGGGGGTATTCTGGTCTAGAAGCATGAATTTCAGGTAATTTTTAAAGTGTCGTAAAAAAGGCAATTAATATTTTTACTATCCATTTTTTTTATTAGTTATTTGTTAACTTTAGAAGAGTAAAGAAAAAAATTAAAAACTTTCAAAAATCATGAGCTGACGAAGTGGGGGGTCTCCAAAAATTTCCACGTGACCATACCCATGATTTCAACCCTCCTAGTTATCTGAAACCAAAAAAAAAAAGATTATTAATCTAGAATAATGTCGCAATGGCCGGAACTACGGAAAAGTGGGAAAATTTTTTTTTCACAAAATGGCGACTGCCTGAAAAAAAAGTTTTCTTGGATCACTTTTTCTCAATATTTCGAATTTTTTAAAAATAATAACAATAAATTGGGGATGGGGCTAGTTCCAACCATAGACAAGCCTATAAAGAAGACTCTATAAAAATTTCAAGTAAATCGGTCTGGTAGAACCTGAGGAATCGTGGGTATCGTTTCGAAAAAGTCAGTTTTGAGAAAAACGCGTTTAAAGTTTCGCGAAATGTCTTTTGTTCGATTAGTTCCGGCCGAACCAGTTTGGATGCTGGGTCAGAAAAATGCCTATATCTCCGAAAATAAGTTGAATTTTGAAAAATCCTCTTGTACACATATTCCTGAATAGTTAAACATTCAAAATATAAAAAAAATTTATTTTTTTTTTATTTTTAGACCAGAATACCCCCTTTATATTTATTAAAAGTAAACATTGTTGTCGTATTTTCTTATAAAAATCATCTTGTTTTAAATATTTTCTACTTATTGGAAATGACGGACAGTTATTTTGATTTAGTAAGTCGACTATCAGGGGAATTCAGCTGCATTGCATTTGTTTGCTTACATTTTTTCTTTTTGTGTAAATCAACTGTGATAATGTAATAGATTTACTTACTAACAAAAAGATGGCGCTAAGTCAGATCCGAACAGGGAAATTTCGAGTAGATTTGTGCAAATCTCCTCTGTGACGAGATAAAAAAGTGTAATTTTTATACGGCGAAATCTTATTAAATCTAGTCGATTAGAGATAATTTGCACAACACCCTCAATCCCATGACTAAGTGTCAATCGGTACCAACCATAAGGTAATATATTGTATATAATGGCAAACTAGCTTTCATTAATTGAGATTTCACATATTATTTACGCTTTTAAATATAACTTATTCTTCTTTACTGGTTAACAGTAGCGCGCTAGTCATTTCTTATTTTTGCATTTTGGCGTCAATTCGAGATACCAAAAGCAGGCAGGCCTTTCCCACCTGATCTCACCTACCTAGCGTAGCCGCTGTCCCTTAATTCGCTGCTTAATTCTTAGAGCTCATCCTTTCATCGAATGCGATATTCGCCGTGGTTAACTCGCAAAGGACCATAAATCTTCCGCATAACCTTTCTCTGGAACACTCTTAACGTCGACTCATCAGATGTTGTGATTGTCCATGCCTTTGCACCATATGGCAGGACGGGAATAATGATTGACTTATAGAGTTTGGTAACAAATATAAATAAGTAGGAAACTTTTATTCTAGAAAGTTCAAAATCATTATTTTTTATGCTTACTTGAAATATTGTCAAGCTTTCAGATATTATCTGCATTTCCCAGCAATTTCTAAAATTTACATAAATAGCCTAGATAAATAGAACGCTATAGAATTAAAATAGGGTTAGAAAGAAAATTTTCTAAAACGCATTTTAAAATAAAAGTACTGTGTATCAATTAACGTAATCACATTCATCAACAGCTTCCGTTGCCTTTACTTAATGTTTAATTATTTTAATGGAAAGCTATAAACCAACAGGACATTTAAAACACCATACAGAGTCACTGATGGGCACCATCATATTCAGGCATATCACAACTCGTTCATATAGTAAAATGAAAACGGAAAATTTGTGGTAGGAGCTGCTACCGGCAGCACAATATAACAGCAGCAGTCTGCTTGCTGGATCATCATTGACAAATGGTGTCTGCTACAGATTGGTCTTTACACAAACCAAAACTCCCACTGCTGATGCACGACCATTGGACATTCGCGTCATGCGACTGGTCGCTGCATGGCAAGAACGTAATGCAAGATTATATCCGTCAATCAGCTCTGTGCTTGGGGATTTAAGTGATACATATTTCCATTGATCGGTGCACGGTTAAAGCAAAGGTAGCGGTAAAGTATGCGAAGATACAGCTGGCAGAGGTTATCTACTTTTGACGGCTTCACAACACGCTTTTGCCTGCATAAACAAGCACCACGAATAAATATGGCACAATATATATTAACTGTTATATAATGGTTACCTGTACTTATACATTTTCTTCCTCTTTCCCTTCTTATGTCTTTATTTTAAATGCCTTGTCTGAGTGTATATACAACTGCTTGTCGGGGGGACTTATTTTTTGGCGGCATAAATTAATGAATTCGTCGCTTTATGCAGGCGCGCGAATCACGCTGATCCACTTACATGCATATTTACATGCGGAATGATAATTAATGGAACGGCAGTAATTTATGTGCAACTGAGTTACAATACTTAATAACAGAGTTAAAATATTGCTGAAGAAAGATAATAACATCCAAAAAATGCAGAATGCAGGTGTCATTAAGATCATAAAGGTTTGACCTGGAAGCTTTTGAGATTTAAAATAGCAAATTATTTTAAAATATAATGTTAAAGACTAGTATAATGATCACAATTCATTATATAAAAACATTAGTAATAGCTATTAATCTACACATAAATCGAGAAAATATTTTTAAGTTCAACAGATTATAGATATCTTTCAAAAAACTGAAGAACTGATTCTATTTGGTACTTGTCTAAATCCTCTTAAGTCCCACTGAAACTGCAAATCTCTTGATTCAATTCATCAGCTGAACACGACTGAAAGCTCCAACGCAGTAAGCAAAATACATTCATCAGAATGAAATTGAAGTATCTTATTTTGTAGGAGTATAACTTTGGAATGTGAGCAAAAAATTATTCCGCAATTGCCGTGATACAGGACAGGGTTGTAATGAAGGCCGGTTAAAGATTGAAATTCGCTGAAAAAGTAACAAATAAAGAAAACAAAAAATGCAAGAAAAGTTTACAAACCATTTCATATGTCTATATCTATATAATGCAATGACAACAGAAATATGTGTATATAAGCTGTAAATTGTTTCGGGCTTTGTTTGTTAATATCCTTCACGGTGAATCTGTTTCACACTCGTGCATTGATGGTCATCGCATCAATATTTAGTAAGTCGATTGCGTCAATAGCATTTTGCCGAGTTAACAACAGCGCGCCAGTTGTTTCTTCTTTTCGCTACGTGGCGCCAATTGGATATTCGAAGCGTAGCCAGGTCCTTCTCCACCTGGTCCTTCCAACGGAGTGGAGGTTTGGTTTTTGTTCGTCGAGAGAGGACTTTGCTTCTCTATTGCTCACTCAGTCCGAAGTAGCACCTGTTGGCAAGAGTTACCCTGCGTTGAATTTCCAGGCTGACATTGTTAGTGGTGTTTACGCTGGTTCCAAGATAGACGAAATTATCTACGACTTCAAAGTTATGAACAGTGACGTGAGAGACGACTGTTTGTTTGATGACATGAGATGCATCACTAGTCACTACTTTCTTCCATCTGGCAAAGCTCGAGTATCATTATCATGGACTTGATCCTACTTCCGGGTGCGATTGATAATCTCGTCGAAGTTTCCACTTCTGTGAGTAGGACTTCTTTTGAAAGTTTATGTCTGCTAAATACTCAGATTTGTAAAGGAAAAGGACATCAGAGCTAACGTAGACATCTTCGAGCAGAATAGTCTTCAACAAATCCCTTAGAAGTGGCTCTAGAGGGCAATGTATAAGGTGGAACTGGCTATATATAAGACCCAGTTTCATTCTATCACCTCGCAAGCTCAAGGTCTCACAACACATGTAGTACCCTACATGTGCAGCTTGCAACTTACCTTCAACACATGTGCACGTTTATATTTAAGTATATATACGTATGCACGTGTGTGTTGAATCATTTTATGTCATAATCATCGATACTTACCGTTTTGCCGTATGGCATTACGTTGTTAATTTCCCGTAGAATGTGATCGAATAAATTAAGAATCAGCCATCAGCAGCCGACTGGTTGGAGTGACTACCAGCAAGCGGAATAGCGTTCAATAACAACAAAAGTAGCAACAACCTTAGTTGCGCTTATGCAACCAACCAGCCATCCATCCGCGTTGAGTCATCATCAACTCGCCGCGGCAGAGTCAGGTTCTCGCCATCAGCACCATGGTCCTGATGAGATGTGAGGATTACCGTTAGTCGACGGGTGCACTATTTTATAGCATTTATTTGCGGATTTCATTTCGAATTATTGATTTTCGAATATTCAGTTGCACGTCCACACATACATACATACACCCGCCCTCTTGCATAATTATATTGACTCTGACACTCAGATATGAAGCAAGCGCGACGCTGCTCGCGTTCATGCAATTGCTTGCACCACTGCACGCTGATTGCTGGCAATGGTGCAACTTTGTTTCAATATATAGTTATTGTGGTCGTAATACAATACTTTCATTATTTTCACTTCTTGCAACCGCTCTATGACAAGGAACTAACCAGCAAGACAGAGCAACAGCCCAACAGCGCGCCAGCTTTCGGACAGGCGATTACAATACAAGGTGTTTTCCAACGTAAACAAAAACTTAATAAATGATTTTTTCGGCAAAATCAATTTATTTTATTCAAAATAGTCTCCTTCCGCTTCAATACAGCTTTTTGCACGGTCCAAAAGCATGTCGAACGAGTGTTTTAGCTCGATGGCCGGTATGACCGCCAGTATGCCGGTGCAAGCCTTTTGAATGGCTTCTACGTCTGCATAACGCTATCCTTTCATGAGCAAATGCATTTTTCCGAAAAGGAAGAACTCGCACGGTGCCACATTATGTTAATTCAGTGAGTACTTAATGGTTAAAATGCGATTTTTGGTCAAATAATCGTCCTTCGAATGTTGGATTCTGAGCAATTTTTGGTCGTCAGTCGACTTGTGCGGAACAAACCGTGCACACACCTTTCATAAGCCTAAATGTTAGGTCAATCGATGTTTTGGAGATGTTCAATTCCATTTCCATGAATTTCATTGATAATTTCGGCTGATTTTTAATGAAATCGGGCACAGTTTCGATGGAATTTCCGGTGATCACGGATTTTAATTGGCCCACATATTGATCGTCATTTATGTCCTCACGACCACTTTGAAAACGTCAAAACCACTCGTGCACTTTGGTACGGGATAGCCAATCATCGCCATAAACTTGTTGTTAATGATGGCTCTTTGTTCGAAGCTCATTTTCGCACCGGTAACACAAACACACTGACACTTAAAACGCAATAACTTCACTTCCAATCAATAAAATGTCATGAAATTCTCACTGGACAATCAATAAAAATAGCAGATTTTAACGCACCAGTCGACACATAGATGACGTCACCAAAAGGCACTAGGTTCAAAAAGTCCTGTTTACTTAGGAAAGCACCTTGTAAGTATCTATAAAATTAAGATTCCTTCTAAAAGTTCGTAGTTTTTTCAATACTTGTGTGCAAATTGCAAAGACGGATGAAAGCAAGCCTAACGATTGGAATTGAAGTGTGCTCTGCCCAATCCGCAAAAAGGAAGACCCCAAAATATTCACAATGCGCCATATCTTGAAAAAGACCCGTGAAAAGAGAATCGACTCTCACCATCTCTTTGTCGATTTCAAATCTGCCTTTGACAGCACCAAAAGGAGCTGCCTTTATGCCGCGATATCTGAATTTGGTATCCCCGCAAAACTAATACGGCTGTGTTAACTAACGTTAAGCAACACCAAAAGCTCCGTCAGGATCGGGAAGAACCTCTCCGAGTTGTTCGATGCGAAACGAGGTTTCAGAAAAGGCCAACCTTCAACCTTCAACCTTCTTCTGGAGAAAATAACTCGAGCTGCAGAAATAAATCGAGAATGTGAAATATCCTATAAGAGTGTACAGCTGCTGGCGTATGCTAATGATATTGACATCATTTGCCTTAACAACCGCGCTCTTATTTCTGCTTTTTTCGAAATGAATATGGCAACGATTCAAATGGGTCTGGTGGTGAACGGGGGGGAGACGAAATATTTCCTTTCATCAAACAAACAGTCGTCGCACTCGCAACTAAGCACCCACGTCACTGTTGACAGTCATAGCTCCGAAGTTTTAGATAATTTCGTCTATCATGGACAACAACAACAACGTCAGCCTGGGAATCCAACGCAGGATATCTCTTGCCAACAGGTGCTACTTCGGACTAAGTGGGTAATTGAGTCTCCAATTGGCGCCACCTTGCGAAATGGAGAAACGACTGGGGCGCTGTTATTAACTTGGCTACAACCGCTTAAGCGGTTTCTGCGCCAGTAAGGAAGAAGAAGAAGAAATAAGTTTTAATTAGCCATTGAGGATTTGTGGACTGAGCCAGCTTATAACTTTTTTTCTTTGTTAAAATAACTGTATGGGTATGTTTGATATTCCCTAAGCAAACAAAATGAAGTGTGCAAACTTTTGTTTCCTTGGGAATTTTGCTTGGGTAGTTATTTAATACTAAACAGTGTTGTAGTTCTGTGGGATAAATCTGTTTCATCTTTAACGTCCTGTTTCAACGGGACCAAAGCTCTACTATCCCCAAAACAGTCTACGTGAAAAAACGACAAAATAAAAATATTTCGGATATGATTTCCATTGATTTAATGACAAGACAAGACAAGGTTACACATTTTTACTTAAACATATTTTGAACAAAACTTAGATTTTAAATTTTGCTTTCCATATACATATATCGCGATTTTAATTGTTCAACAAGTTTGTTCACATGAGCTATGAGCGTTCTGCAGCATCCCACATCGCATCACCTCACGTCATATCGCATCACGTCACGACACAACACCACATCACACAACAGTTCACAGCACACACCACTACACACACACGCCTCAAACACAGTACTTGACACCGCTCACTATTAAAACACAACAACCACACGATCATCAACGAGACGACTCGGATTAATCTAATATTCACCACCCAAACTATCAAAAGGGATAGATCCGAACGGGATCACTCTCTTATTCGTTCCATCCGTGAAGAAAGACGGTCGACCCGCAATTATTCATTCCTAAATTCCGCAACCTCCGCATTTTCGATTTGTGACTTCCCGCCAGAGTGACGTATTGACGTTTGTCCCGGATTTCGCCGCAGTGGCAGTGTCAAAACCCATACAAAAATCATAAAATTGTTATATTAATAAAAAAATACATAGAAGTATATTCAGTTAGTGAAATAAACGAAATAAATTTTGAATACAGATTGTGCGATAGAAAGTGCTTTTTAGTTGGCATAAGTATACTATATCGAGTAAGTATATTAGTGTTACACGTTACCAAATGGTCCTTTGAGCCTTTCCGAAAGGCACCTAAGTACAAAGAAACAAAAAAATATGTATATATACATATATATAAAAAACACGGAAAGATCACACAAGAAAAAAAAGAAAGTGACCTGAAGTGAAGGAAAAAGATACAGAAAAGAAACAGAAATTGTACAGTGAGTGAAAAAACAACAAAAAACCTACTAACATTAAAACGAGCGCGGTATTAATACAACAAAGTTTAACAAACATAAAACCTAAAATCAAAAGCGGGTGCGTTATAATCACAGATAAATTAACAAACACATAAATATATATATATATATATATAAAGAGAAACCTAAAATCAACAAGTAAGGAAGGGCTAAGTTCGGGTGTCACCGAACATTTTATACTCTCGCATGATAAAGTGATAATCGAGATTTCATTATCCGTTATTTACATATTTTTCAAATACCGTATTTGTGTAAAGTTTTATTCCGCTATCATCATTGGTTCCTAATGTATATATTATACAGAGAAGGCATCAGATGGAATTCAAAATAGCGTTATATTGGAAGATGGCGTGGTTGTGAACCGATTTCACCCATATTTCGTTCATGTCATCAGAATATTAGGAAAATATTATATACCGAATTTCATTGAAATCGGTTTAGTAATTCCTGAGATATGGTTCTTGGTCCATAAGTGGGCGGCACCACTCCCATTTTCAATTTTTAAAAAAAGCCTGGGTGCAGCTTCCTTCTGCCATTTCTTCCGTAAAATTTAGTGTTTCTGACTTTTTTTGTTAGTCGGTTACGCACATTTAGTGATTTTCAACATAACCTTTGTATGGGAGGTAGGCGTGGTTATTATCCGATTTCTTCCATTTTTGAAATGTATATGGAAATGCCTGAAGAAAACGACTCTGTAGAGCTTGGTAGACATAGCTATAGTAGTTTCCGAGATATGTACAAAAAACTTAGTAGGGGCGGGGCCACGCCCACTTTTCCAAAAAAATTGCGTACAAATATGCCCCTCCCTAATACGATCCTTTGTGCCAAATTTCACTTTAATATCTTTATTTATGGCTTAGTTATGACACTTTATAGGTTTTCGGTTTTCGCCATTTTGTGGGCGTGGCAGTAGGCCGATTTTACCCATCTTCGAACTTAACCTTCTTATGGAGCCAAGGAATACGTGTACCAAGTTTCATCATGATATCTTAATTTTTACTCAAGTTACAGCTTGCATGGCCGGACGGACAGACAGACATCCGGATTTCAACTCTACTCGTCACCCTGATCACTTTGGTATATATAACCCCATATCTAACTCTTTTAGTTTTAGGACTTACAAACAACCGTTATGTGAACAAAACTATAATACTCTCCTTAGCAACTTTGTTGCGAAAGTATAAAAAGAGGGGAATACAAAAAATAAGGAAAGATCTGGACGACTAAAAATATTTGATTCCAAGGAGCGGCGTATTATTACATACAAGATCCAGGCTAATCCGAAGAAAGTTGCAATAAAAGTGCGTACTGAAATCTGCGATCTCCAAACTTTTTGTTGAGTTTTGTATGGTGCTGATTACCATGCCATTCATAAGTAACATTAACAGACAAAAACGATTGAAGTTTGTGAAAGAGCTTGAAAGTAAAGATGAATATTTCTGAAATTCTGTTATTTTCTCAGATGAAATGAAGCATAATATTTTACGTTCAGATGGACATGGAAAAGTATGGAGAAAAGTAAATACAGAGCTTGGTCCACGAAATATGGCTGCCACGGTAAATATGGTGGTGGGTCGCTCATGGTATGGGGGTGTATGGCAGCAACTGGTGTAGGGAATATTGTTTTCATTAATCATGCAATGAACACATCTGATTACCTCATTATACTAAAATCGAATTTAAACGAAAGTGCGGAAATATTGGGGTGTGAAAAATCATTTGTCTTCCAACACGACAATGATGACAATGATCCAAAGCACAACACTCAAATTGTTAAAGAATGACTTATTTACAAGCCACCCAAACAATTTAAAACACTAGCGCAATCTCCTAATGTGAACCCTATCGTACATTTGTGGGATTTGTTAGAGAGAAAAATCAGAAGACACCAAATAACCAGCAAAGAATCTTTGAAATCTGCTTTACTAGAAGAATGGGGCAAGATTCCATCTTCAGTGACGCAAAAAAAACTGGTAAACTGCACAGCTGGAAATCTGTGGCTACTAATACTATTTAACTTTTATGCATCGTTCGCGTGAAGCTCTTCGTAAAAACAGCCCGGAACTATCGGTCGACAACTCTTGGTGCTTGAACCACGATAATGCCCCTTTGCATGGTTTCTTCGTGAGTTTTAGCCAAATTTTCAAGCACTATTGTGCCGCAACCACCGTAGTCGCCTGATTTAGCTTGGTGCGACTTCTGGCTATTCAGCAAACTCAAATGACCGCTCCAGGGAAGCTATTTTGAGTCAATTGAATACTTTACACGTGAATCGCCACCCGCATTGAAAGCTTATCCGAAAGTTTGCTTTAAAAACTGTTTCGAGTATTGGAAAACACATTAGCACAAGTGTATTGAAGCCAAGGAGGATTACTTTGAGGCAGACGACATAGATTCTTAAGAATAAATTAATAATTTTAAAATTATTAACAAAGTCTTACTATTTTTTGGTCGTAGTACTATGTACACTCAGATCTACACCCTGGTAAGAAAGTATCGGGAATTTATGAAATAAAATGAAAATTTCCTTCAAAGTAACATCCATTTGAAGCGGTGCACATGCGCCAACGCTTCTTCCAATCGTCAAAACATTTTTTATAGGCACTTTCAGGGATGGCCTTCAGCTCTCGCGTCGAATTTGTTTTGATGTCTTCAATTGAGTCGAAGCGTGTTTCCCAAAGTGGATATTTCAGTGTGGAGGATAAGAAAAAGTCACAGGGGACCATTTCAGGTGAATAAGGTGTTTGATCAATGATAAATATTTGTTGAGTGTTTCAAAATTTACCACAAATACGTTGATCAATATTGTAAAATTCGACAAACACTATTGATTTCGATTGACATATACAGTTGGACAGTTGTACCAATCTAGGAAAAACAAGTAAGGAAGGGCTAAGTTCGGGTGTCACCGAACATTTTATACTCTCGCATGATAAAGTGATAATCGAGATTTCATTATCCGTCATTTACATATTTTTCAAATACCGTATTTGTGTAAAGTTTTATTCCGCTATCATCATTGTTTCCTAATGTATACAGAGAAGGCATCAGATGGAATTCAAAATAGCGTTATATTGGAAGAAGGCGTGGTTGTGAACCGATTTCACCCATATTTCGTACATGTCATCAGGGTGTTAATCAAATATTATATACCGAATTTCGTTGAAATCGGTTGAGTAGTTCCTGAGATATGGTTTTTGGTCCATAAGTGGGCGAGGCCACGCCCACTTTCAATTTTTAAAAAAGGCCTGGATGAAACTTCCTTCTGCCATTTCTTCCGTAAAATTTAGTGTTTCTGACGTTTTTTGTTACTCGGTTAACGCACTTTTAGTGATTTTTGTTGGGTGTAGAATCGAGGATCACCAAATATAACACAAAATGAAGAAAAACTTGAAAGTACGTCTTTACTCACGGGCTTTTATTTAACGAGTAACTTGCGTATATACAGAATACAAAATGGAAGGATAAAACTTATACAGAGTTGCATTATTTGGTAGTACGATCTATTCGAGTTGTAATAGATAGTAACCGAGTACTTTTTCATCACTCTTCCTCAACACGAGTAGATCGCTTACATTATTGTTGTTCAAAACCTAAAAGTTTTACAAATTTTTCATGTTTAATTTTACATAGATTCTTAGTAAGTACATCAGCTATCATATCATTGGTACAAACATATTTAACTTCAATTTGTTTCTTATTTATAGCTTCTCTTACAAAATGATACTTAATATCTATGTGCTTGCTTCTTGAATGATATACCGGGTTCTTTGCTAACTGCTGTGCACTTAGGTTGTCACCGTAAACTCTGATCGGGTCATCTGAATTGCTTATACCAATCTCTGCTATTAGGCGTCGTAGATATACTGCTTCCTTCGCAGCTGATGATAGCGCTATATATTCAGCCTCTGTACTACTGAGAGCTACGCTGCTTTGTCGCTTACTTTCCCATGAAATTGCACTACCGCCCAAGAAAAATACATACCCAGTGTATGATTTGCGGTCGAGACTGTTGCTGCCCCAATCGGCATCCGCAAACCCTTCTATTTGTTTGCCCGTACGACGGTATATTAACTTATAATCTTTAGTCATTGATAGGTATCGTAAAATATGCTTGATACCTGATTCATGCTCTTTATGAGGATTTTGATTTCTTTGAGCCAATTTAGAGACTGAGTGTAAAATATCTGGTCTCGTACAAATGGCTAAATACATTAATGCACCGATTGCTGACTGGTACTGCTTAACGTCAGCTTTACTACACGATTCATTGGTGCACCCAATTTGAAAACCCATGTCTAATGGCGTTTTCGCTGGTCGACAGCTGGTCATATTATATTTTTCTAAAATTTCTTTAACATATAATGGTTGACCAACTTCTATGCTGCCTGTTTCGCGGTCTCTACTGATTTCCATCCCCAAAAAATATGAGATTGGACCTTTGTCGACACACTCGAAGTTATTTGCGATCTCTGCTTTGATTGTAAGAAGATCTTTCTTTGCTTGGCAACTTACGATCAAATCATCAACATATACAGCAATGAGACATAAATTACCTTGACTGCCCATTCTGTACAAACAATGTTCATTACAGCATGCTACGAAACCAATTCGCTTCAAAACTTCATCCAATTTATGGTTCCACTCTCTTCCTGATTGTTTCAACCCATATATAGCCTTATTGAGCTTCAAAACACGTTCTGGAAACTTTTTGTCGACGAAATTTTCAGGTTGCTGCATATATACTACATCGCTTAGCTCACTGTTAAGATACGCGCTGCACACATCCATCTGATGTGTATACATTTTTAGTTCCGCCGCTAAGGCCAATACCATACGAATCGTAGCATAACGCACCACTGGGGAAAATGTGTCAGTATAATTCACCCCAAATTTTTGACTGCATCCTTTTGCAACTAAACGTGCCTTAAAACGATTTATTTCACCATTCTTGTCATGTTTTATGGTAAACACCCATTTGGAACCTATTGCTTTCTCTCTGCTTGGTAAGTCAACCAACTTCCATGTTTTATTGCGCACTAAAGCATCATATTCAAGTTTCATCGCTGTTGACCACTCGCTCGAATATTTACTGCTTTTAGCTTCGGCAACACTTTGAGGAATTTCGATCTCACATACATTTTGCATCATGTTAACTGTATTATACATTTTTCGTGGACGTCCTGGTTTTCCACTACGTACTAGCCTAGGTCTGCCTCGTCCTATTTGCGCAGGACACTCTTCCTGAATCGGAGATTCGCATAAACTTTCTTGATAATCGCTACCGGATTCACTAGATGCTTTCGCTTCTTCAAACTTGTCATCACTGTCGTCTGCTTCATCTACTCTCAAGTCACCAGATGTATCTTTTTCGATGATAGCCTTCGCGTCCTCAAACGTGTCAGAAAAATCTACCGCTTCATTTCTTTTAACTGATAAAAACGTTACGTCTCGTTTCTCTACGACCATACGCTGATCAGGGTCGTATAGGCGATACGCTTTCGATGTAAGCGAATACCCTACCATGATATACTTTTTACCCTTTGGTTTAAACTTTGAATTATTTATTTTGTTTAATGCAATGGCTTCTGAGCCAAACGTTTTCAAAAAACTAACAATTGGTTTTCGTCCTGACCATGCCTCATAAGGCGTCACATCATTTAATGCTTTTGTGGGTGACCTATTACGTAAGAACACTGCAGTAGCAACTGCCTCTGCCCATAAAAATTCATTAACTTCACTTT
Organism: Bactrocera neohumeralis; assembly: GCF_024586455.1. NCBI lineage: Eukaryota > Metazoa > Arthropoda > Insecta > Diptera > Tephritidae > Bactrocera > Bactrocera neohumeralis. The sequence continues at coordinate 56,846,045 of NC_065921.1, forward strand.
GCAATAACATGCTTCGTGCCATTTCCACGATTGTTCGATTTGCTCTTTCAGCAACCCCATTTTGCTGTGGAGTATATGGCACCGTCAATTGCCTTTTTATTCCACACACACTCAAAAAATTATCAAAATCTTTGTTTACAAATTCACGTCCATTGTCACTACGAATCATTTTAATTCGTTTCTCAGTTTGCCTTTCTACTAAGTTTTTAAACATTTTAAATTTATCCAAGACTTCTTCTTTAGATTTTAAAAAATACACAAACATTCTTCTTGTTTTATCGTCTATAAAAGTTAAGAAATAACGAGCGCCTCCGAGAGACGTTGTACGAAAAGGACCACACACATCTGTATGCACTAGCCCTAAAACGTCTTTAGCACGATTTTCTGTATTTTTCGGAAACGACTTTACTTTTATTTTACATTTCGCACACACTTCACATACAATGTCTTTACCAAATGTCACTTTTTCCATACCTCGTACCATGCCTTTATTCACTAATTCCTGCAGACTACCATAATTTAAATGTCCGTATCGTTCATGCCACGATACCGCTTTATCATTTGAATAATAAAAACACTTGTTATTTTCGCATTGAAATACGAAAAGTTTGTTCACTTTCTTTGCTTTTAATATTATTTCACTGCCATTCATTACATTTGCACAGTTTTTATCAAAAATTACTTTTAGTCCATTCTCTACGGCTCTCGCGACTGACATGAAATTACCGCACATATTTGGCACAAATAAAACATTTCGAAGTATAATGTCACTCTTTTGTGAACTTATTCGCACATTTCCTACACCTTCAGCTGTAATGTATTTATCACCAGCCAAAGAGATTTTCTCTTTATGCTGTTCTAATGAAATGAACAAATTTCTATTACTACACACATGCGATGTTGCTCCGCTGTCAAGAAGCCAAGTTGTGTTGTCGAACGCCTCTGCGTCCGCTGTTGCTAACAACGTAAACGAATGTTCGTTTCTCTTTGTTGGCCTATGATCGAAATTGTCTCTCTTAACGTTACAGTTCGCGGCGATATGACCGCGCTGCCCGCACTTAAAACACTTGATGTTTTGCATCTTCTTGTTACGGTTATTCGAAGATTTTTCCCCTTTTTCGGCGTTTTTCGACCACACTGCAAACGCTTGCGATTCTAATTGGGATTCAACTGTACCGCTTTTACACTGCTTCTTTCTTTCTGATTCTTCTAGAAGCTTCACTTTTAAAATGGCTAACGGCGATAACGCGTCTCTTGTTTCTATAGCAACAACAAAATGCTCGTATTGTTTCGGCAGACTTGAAAGAAGAATAATTGTCACTAACTCATCTTTAATTTCAATGCCGACTTCTGATAACTTTTCAACAACCGATGTAAAATCATTTAGATATTTTGGCATACCATCATTGTCACTTAACTTCATATTCAACAGTTTCTTGTATAACGACACTTTATGCACAGGCCCACTTGGCTGATGCAATTTTTCTAGCACTTTCCACGCTTCTGTAGACGACTTGCATTGCTTGATACATATGGCTAAGCTGCGACGCTTTCACACTTAGAGTTATTGTAGCTAATGCTTTTTCGTCGAGTGCTTCCCACTCACCCGCGTTTTCTTCATTTTTTCTCAATTTTTCGTTCACAATATGCCACAGTCCACCGTGTATAAGGACACTTTTCATTTGTATTTTCCACGAATCAAAATTTGTTTCGTCCAATTTTTCGATTTGGTACAACGAATTCATTTTTTAAGTCTTTTAGCGCGACACACACGTTTTGTATTTAAATGGAAAAACTCTTTTGAACGCGACACACACGCTTTAGTCTTTTAATGGAAAAACTCTTTTGAGCGCGACACACACGTTTGCACAATTGAAACCATTACGTGGGAAAACAATGTTCTGGGCCCATAACCTATGTTGGGTGTAGAATCGAGGATCACCAAATATAACACAAAATGAAGAAAAACTTGAAAGTACGTCTTTACTCACGGGCTTTTATTTAACGAGTAACTTGCGTATATACAGAATACAAAATGGAAGGATAAAACTTATACAGAGTTGCATTATTTGGTAGTACGATCTATTCGAGTTGTAATAGATAGTAACCGAGTACTTTTTCATCAATTTTCAACATAACCTATGTATGAGAGGTGGGCGTGGTTATTATCCGATTTCTTCCAATTTTGAACTGTATATGGAAATACCTGAAGGAAACGACTTTATAGAGTTTGGTTGACATAGCTATAGTAGTTTCAGAGATATGTACAAAAAACTTAGTAAGGGGCGGGGCCACGCCCACTTTTCCAAAAAAATTACGTCCAGATATGCCCCTCCCTAATGCGATCCTTTGTGCCAAATTTCACTTTAATATCTTTATTTATGGCTTAGTTATGACACTTTATAGGTTTTCGGTTTCCGCCATTTTGTGGGCGTGGCAGTGGGCCGATTTTGCCCATCTTCGAACTTAGCCTTCTTATGGAGCCAAGAAATACGTGCACCAAGTTTCATCATGATATCTCAATTTTTACTCAAGTTACAGCTTGCACGGACGGACGGACGGACGGACAGACAGACAGACAGACATCCGGATTTCAACTCTATTCGTCACCCTGATCACTTTGGTATATATAACCCTATATCTGACTCTTTTAGTTTTAGGACTTACAAACAACCATTATGTGAACAAAACTATAATACTCTCCTTAGCTTTGTTGCGAGAGTATAAAAACGGGCGCGTTATAATCACAGATAAATTAACAAACATATAAACATATATACATACATAAGTCGCAGGAGACAACGCTAATGAACAACAAAGGAGGAAGAAACCTAATCAAAAGGGACAGCGCTGGACATACATGCATCACATTTATAAAAATTAACAGAAGAATAAACAGGGACGAAAACGGGGATAAGTAAAAAAAAAACCCAAAACCCCTGGCGGAATATAATGTGAGTCCGTTCCATATATTAATTTGATATATGTATATATATAAAAATATATAAATTTATTTATTTCACACACATATATATGTATGTATGTTAAGTACAGTTTGGACGGTATTTCGGGACACCGTTAACTAATCTTAACAGTTCGATATATGTTTATATATGTATATCTACAAAAAAATAATAATAACTGAAAAAAAGTTTTGCTTAGCTTGTGTCGTTCGGTCCTAAGTCACTTGCCGTGATACCCCTTGGGCTATAAAAAAAAAAAGCAACAAGCAGGATCGCTCAAACCCTAAGCCAAAGCGGAAGATACGACAAAAGAAAACCAAATTCGATATATGTTTATATATGTTTTTATAACGGAAAGTCTCCGCAAAAATTATCAAAAAATAATAACTGAAAAAAAATTTTGTTAATTGGTTAGCTTGTCTCGTTTTTTTTCGACACCCCAGTTATAAGATATTAACGGTTGAAATTTGACTATTTTGAAAATTCTTTTTTCTTATTAATTTTATAACTCAATAAAAAAATTATTATGAATAAAAAAGTTTTGTCCTAAAAAATGGTCTACTACGATACAACGTTTACGCATCGATAATGCATATTAGATTCAAAAAAATTTTTTTTTTTTTTCAATTGGTACTAGCAAAAATAGGTTCCTAATTTTTTTTCATTGAGTTATAAAATTAATAAGAAAAAAAGAATTTTTCCAAAAATAGTCAAATTTCAACCGTTAATATCTTTTAAACGGTTGGGTTTACGAAAAAATCATAAGAGACCATATTTTAGAGCATTCAATTTCCTACAAAACCTAATTAACAAGATATTTTCTCAAGTAGTTGGAAGCGAGATATAAATTTTTCTATCTGATAATAAGAAAAAAGAGAAAACCGTTAGGCGGAGGACCTTCCCGTTACAATTAAAAACTCATATTTGGAGAGGCTTTCTTAGAGGTGTCTAGGAACCTATTTTTGCGAGTACCAATTGAAAAAAAAAAAAAAATTTTTTTGAATCACCCTAATATACATATATATTTAAAACATACATACTTATATGTATATAAGCACACTATTCTTCTAATATTGCAAATTCTTCCATTTTAATATATGTACATATTTATATGCATACATAATCGTATGGTACATATGTACATATGTACATATATGTATGTGGGAATATAGATCGGTGGCAACTCCGCCAACGAAGACGGGTAGGTGGGAAAGACAAAGAGAACAAAAGCTAAAGTCAAAGTGTAAACACAATGGCTACGACAGACTGCAGCGGCACGACAGTGAACTGAAAACGTCGTTGTTCATCTTACTACATGTACATTTGGAGAAGCAACAACAACACAATGGCCGGCATGTACACAAAACAACGCAGTTGTCCATTTTGTATGTACACAATTTCGTTGTGGCCATACTAATACCTTTCACTTCAATGAAATTTTAATATTTTGTTCAAAGTGAAATTTTTTATGCAAAAAATAAGAAAATAGGTAAAAATTTTTGCTTTAAATTATCAGTTGTTATTACAAATGATATAATAGAGCTATAATAGAGCTATTTTATGCTTTTATTTGTGAAATAACGTCAAGTTTGTTAGAGCTGTGAATAATTTTACATTTTACATATTAGTGGCATCACCACTCTACCTCCTCTTTCTATCTTCCATTCTACTGTCAACTCTACTGTCGTCCTACTGTCGTCGGCAAAAATAGGAGGATATTGAAGTTAGCGAGAACGACAACTGTCGGCCTGCTGTTGTGTAGTCGTGCAGCTGTCAAAATAACACTGCCCATAAGAACGTGTGTATTTTAATATTTGACAGATGTAGTTTGCAGTCTGTCGTAGCCAATGTGTTTACACTTTCAGTCGTTAAACTGATGTCATCGGCGGAAAGTGTATCTTCGGTATTCTATTCAATCTTGTGTTTTCGCCATTTTGTGCAAATCAAATTTTATCCGCACTGTGCTTTAATTCAATTTAATTCAACATATTATTTTCAATGTCATTGTGAGCTTAATTTTTATACAAACCCTAATTAAAACTGTAATAAACTGAAATTTAAACTGTAATCAAAAACTACAATTAAAAAGTTAAACAATAAGTTGTAATTTTGGAATTGTGGAAGTGTTGTTTATCTAAATCGGAAGCGTATGCAATATAATATTGACTACCTGCTTGGATGTTCAATTCGTGTATCGAAACACACTACCAAAAAACATTACAAAAACAATTTACAAAAGACAAGTACTCGTTGCTTGCAAATTTCCAGCGATACACCTTGGGCTATAAAGCAACAAGCTGGATCGCTTATAATATTCAAGCAAAGGTAGGTAATAATAAAAAAAAAAACTAATAAAGAAATAAAGAAATAAAAAGAGAGAAAAAAGGCGTTACATTTATGCATGTACCAATGTGTGCAGCTTCCGCGTAACATATGTATATATAATTTTTTTTATTTTTTCACATTATATTTCAATTATTCTTTCTTCATACATATTTGAACGAATTATTTAGTACATACACATTTATGTACATACATATATAATTCAAACCATATACATACTGACATAAATATATAAACATATATATATTATTTCCTACTGTTTTTTCTGCGCATTTATACATTTATGTGCGATTAGCAATTTGTTATATGTTACATTTTTATAACATACTTATATACATACATACATACATATATAACAATTACATACCCAAAAGGGATACGAGCAAAACCAAACAAAAAGGAAAACGTTACGTGGCGCATATAAAGCATATGCATATGCTAACATATAATAAATAAATAGATACATACAAACAATTTGCCTATTGTATTTTTTCTTTCGCGTTCCTAATTCGTTTGCAGATACAAATATACAAATAAGCGCGAGTGAACTAAAGATATTTTGCAACATTTTAAAAACTTTCAGTCACATTTATAAAAAAAAACAAAAATTATCGAACTTTTACGTAAAATACTTTTACAAAAAAAACTTTAATCTTTTTATGCGGTAGCGAATCAAAAAATTTAACCACAAATATATTTTTTGTAAAATATATAATTTAAAAAAAAAAAACATCTTCTGTACTCTTTCGAAAATCTATTTAACTACATTGCTATAGCAATATTAATTTTGAACCAATATCTATTAGAGACAAAACTTTAAGCCAAAAGCTTCAACCTATATTCAAATTAATGCAATCTGGCAAATCAAGAGAGGTTAAGCCAAAAACACCTCTATCACTAAAATTTCCTAAAATGGCTGATGAAGATAAAAGATAAGCCACAAGACACCTGCAGAAGCTACACGCTCAAAGCAGAGTATAAAACAAAAAAGATCAAAAGATCGGACAATATCTAGATTCATCACTGAAAGTGACAGTTTTATAAGATATTGTACAAGATTTCAAGCTTCCCCTATTACTGTCATCACAGAATCAGCTTTGAATATAAAACTAGAAAGTGTGAACAATCTCTGGGCTCGCCTTCTGGCAGCGTACGATGCAGTACTAGATACTGACGACGCCGAACTCCAAGAAAACGCAAAAGTTTCGGCGACAGCCAAGTGTGTTAACTGCCGCGATCAGTATGAGTTAACAAAGGGAATGATAACTGAACAAATAAGTTTAGTAAGGCCAAGTAGCGCCACTACTCCCCCTCCCAGAGTAGTTACAACACCAAAAGAAGACCTAGATAAAGGCATGTATCTAAAAGTACCAGCTTGTGATACTGAAGCTTTCAATGGATGTTATGATCAATGGCCGTCCTTGCGAGACATGTTCACTGCCGTTTATATAAACCATCCTAAACTCTCGCAAGCACAAAAGTTGTACCATCTAAGGTACGAAACAAAAGGGGAAGCAGGCAGTATCGTCAAGCGATTCGCTTTAAATGACGAAAATTTTAAGCTGGCTTGGGAAGCACTAGTCGAAAGATACGAAAATGGAAGGGTTATGACAGGAAACCGAATAAAAACATTATTACATCTACCAAAAATTCAAAAAAGAAACCAGCCAGGAATTTCAAAATTTATACTCGACAGTGACTAATTGCATATCAGTGTTAAAAACACGAAATATCTCCACAGAATCGTGGGACCCCATCATAGTAACTATTTGTGCAGAAACACTCCCTGATGCTGCGTTACTACGATGGGAACAATCACTTGTGGAAAGGAAAAAAATGTCCACATGGGAGCAAATGAAAGCATTCCTCACTGCTCAATACGAGATAGCTGAGCGAATTGACAACAAAAATATAAATCTAAAAAGTCATCAAAATGACTCAAGTAAAAACTTGTTCAAACCTCAAGCCAGCAATAATATGCAATACAATAGACACGTTAATAAATGGCTACCATTATGTGAAATTTGTAAAGGAGGTCATAACATAAGATCTTGCGAGAAATTTAAAAAACTTTCCGTTTCTGACAGCAACAATCTTGTCAGACAACATAAACTTTGCATCAACTGTCTGTCCAATTCTCACGGGACAAAAGACTGTGAAAGCAAATTTAATTGTGTGTACTGTCAACGAAGACATCACTCATGGCTTCATATTACAAATTTCCAAAATATGAAGCAAAATCTATTTCTTAAAACCACCGGGTTAGTCACTACAACCAAAAGTGATAATCCCGAAATCTCAAATCCCGAAAAAAGGGAAGAACAACCATGTTGCTTTAAAGCAGCAAAAATTCAAGCTCTTCATTCAGAGAATGAAAGCAAAATTCTTTTACCCACTGCGGTCATCGCTATTGAACATAGAGGAGAATTATTCAAATTAAGAACATTAATAGATCAAGGTTCTCAAACATCCTTTATATCATCTAAAGCTCAAAATCGGCTAAAATTCAAGTTTCCAAATTTCAGGAATGGGCGGAAGAATTATCCAAAATTCGAACAAAATATGCCCAATTACCATAGTATCTCCAAATGCGGATATTAGAATAGATGCGCAAGCCATCGTTCTACACTGGGAAAAATGCTAACATCTTAAATTAGCAGATCCCAATTGTCATACCCCATCACAAATCAACATATTATTAGGCAGTGACTTAATACCTCAAATAATTCTTGAAGGTATTGAGAAAATCTCCAATAAATTGTTAGCCCAAAATACAATCTTTGGGTGGATTATAAGTGGCCAAGTCCCTGAAAAAATCAATTCTTTCACCACACAAGTGGAAAATATGTCAAACGAGTTTTTAAACAATCAACTTAAAAAATTCTGAGAAATAGAAGAATTACCCCAAATTACCCAGCTTTCAGAAGAAGACCAGGCATGCGAAGCCTATTACAAATCCACAACAACAAGAAACGAACATGGTCGTTATGTTGTGCGATTACCATTCAAACCAACTTTCCCTGAAACCATAGCTCTAGGCCACTCTAGAATATCAGCAGTCCTGGAAAAAAGCCTGATAAAGAAAAGTGAGCTTAAATCGGCATACGATAACGTGATGGACGAATATCTTGACCTCAATCGTATGGAAGAGCTGTACCATATGAAAAGGTATCTAAAGGTAGATATTTATCTTTTTATCTGTTACATCATGGGGTAATAAGACCTGATAAAATTACAACAAAAGTACGAGTGGTTTTCATTGCCTCAAAGTGTACGAGCTCAGGCAAATCACTCAATGATGTACTATACACAGGGCCAACCTTACAACCTGATCTCATGCTGTTAATATTAAATTGGCGCATGTTTAAATACGTTTTTAATGGGGATGTAGAGAAAATGTACAGACAAATCCTAGTACATAAAGATGACCAAGTCTTCCGCAAATCGAGTAATAGTCCAATCAGCGACTACAAACTTAAAACCTTTGGCATCAATTGAGCACCCAATTTGGAGATCAGGACACTACATGAAGTGGCAAAAACCAATGCAACAAATTTTCCTTTAGCATCTTCTGTGTTGCAAACACAAACATACGTGGACGACATACTATCAGGTAGCCACAGTATCGCATTAGCACGCGAATCACTATCGCAAGTGATCAAAGCATTAAATTCAGCAGGCTTCCCTCTAAAGAAAATTACTTCAAATCACCCTGAAATAATAAAGGCATTAAAAAAGAAGACTTATTAGATACAGATTTCCTTAAATTTGAAAAGGCTAGTACAACCAAAACTCTAGGAATTCAATGGAATGCGATAACAGATCAATTCTCTCCAAATACTTTCCTCGGTGGCAAAACTTTTCGACCCCGCAGCATGGCTTTCGCCAATAATGATTCAAGCAAATATTCTCATTCAAGAATTGTGGCAAGATGGCACTGAATGGGATGAACAGGTAAAACCTTTACGTTTAGCGAAATGGGTTCAATTTGCTAACAATTTACATACTATATCTGAAATTCAAATCCTTCGATGGGTAAATTTCACTCCTAACATTAACGCAGAATTACACGGTTTCTGTGATGCCTCTGAAAGGCGTATTGCGCAATAGTTTACGTACGCACTCAGTACGATAATAAAATATCTTCACACCTCCTGGTAGCCAAAGCCAAAGTTGCACCTTTGAAGACACTCAGTCTGCCACGGCTTGAACTGAATGGTGCTCTTCTGTTAGCAAAATTAATTTCAATTATCCAAACCCATCTCAAATTAAACGATTATAATATGTATCTTTGATCAGATTCAGAGATAGTTTTAGCATGGTTGGAAAAACCACCCTATACTTGGAAGACATATGTATCTAACCGAATATCCCAAATTTTAGACTTAGTTGGCCCAGCAAAATGGCAACATGTTGCAAGTGCAGATAACCCAGCTGATCTTGGGACAAGAGGTTGCAAGCCACTGCACCTCACCAGCACTACACTCTGATGGAATGGTCCAACATGGCTAACAGAATCACAGGAATTCTGGCCAAAGTCTCCCGCTCGTATTATAATACCGCCAGAAAGTCGGAAAATTGAAAATTTTTATATCACTCCAGAGGAGTGATTCCACCGATTTTCGTCATTTGCTAGAGCACTAAGAGCAGTCGCTTACATGCACAAATTCATTCAAAGACTTAAACTAAAAATCAAAGGAGCACCAAATGATCCTTGCGTACAACTAACGCATTCCGACTTGCAACATGCCAAGGTCAGTCTATTATTATATACACAAACTCGCTATTTCAGCAACGAGAAATCAAAGTTGCTCGAAAAGCGACCTCTCGAAAAGGGAAGGTCACTTTTCGTCTTAAATCCATTCTTGGATTCTAAGAGATTAATAAGGGCAAATGGAAGATTGGCGAACTCCAGCCTTAGTTGTAGCGAACGACATCCCATCATTATTCCAGAGAAATCCCGTTTTACTTATCTATTTCTAGCATATCTGCACCATCTTACACTGCATGGTGAGCATCGCTTAATGCAACAAATGGTCCGTCAAGAATTTTATATACCGCGACTTAAGCCACAAATCCAAAGGACGATTTTCATGTGTAAATCATGTACCATGTACAAACACAAAATGAGTACGCAGATCATGGCAGCTTTACCACCTGAACGCTGCAACTATGCTCTACCCTTTACCATCACTGGGGTTGATTTTGCAGGACCTTTCCAGATAAAGGCCTCCATGTTAAGGTCTTCTTCATTTAGAAAAGGGTATGTGGCTGTCTTTGTATGTTTTACGACAAAGGCAGTACACCTCGAGCTTTGTTCAGATCTGACTACTGCGGCTTTTCTCGCGGCATTTGCACGCTTTGTCGGACGACGCGGATTTCCTTCAAAAATAATGAGCGATAATGGGAAAAACTTTTTCGGAGACCAAAGAGTAACAGAGAAGGAGTTTATAAACTTCATGAAAGAAGTCTCCCCTGAAATAGTTAACAAAAATGCACCCCAAGGGATCGATTGGCAGTTTATACCTTCATTTTCTCCACACATGGGTGGACTTTGGGAATCAGCAGTAAAAAGCTTTAAGTACCATTTAAAGAAAACGGCTGGTAATCATAAATTCAATTATGAGGAGTTGAGGAGAAATAAGAGAAGAGCAGCTAGTGGAGCCACATGTGCCTCCATCATGCAGCCTGTGCCATCGCCCACACGCCCTGAAACGATGTACCATCTTCCAAAGTAAGAAGCCCGTTCAACGGCAGCAGGTTGCAAGGGCCCACGGGCATTGCATGACCTGCCTGGCAGACCACGCCACCATAGAGTGCTGGGCTGACGGTGCCTGTCAATATTACCACAGGCCGCACCACACTCTGTTCCATCGATTTCCCACACGAGCCAATCACACCAACTCCCGTACCAGACCACGGAGCGATCCTATCCGGCGACGACGACGCACCCAACCAACCACAACACGTATACGGTCATCTCCGCCACGCCACGCTCGTCGCCAGCAACAACGACGCTCAACAGGGTTGAGCGCTGTACTCAGTACACTACAACAGCTGCAACGGCTCCTAGCCGATTAATTCGCCTAGGGGGGCCGGGATGTTCACATGAGCTATGAGCGTTCTGCAGCATCCCACATCGCATCACCTCACGTCATATCGCATCACGTCACGACACAACACCTCATCACATAACAGTTCACAGCACACACCACTACACACACACGCCTCAAACACAGTACTTGACACCGCTCACTATTAAAACACAACAACCACACGATCATCAACGAGACGACTCGGATTAATCTAATATTCACCACCCAAACTATCAAAAGGGATAGATCCGAACGGGATCACTCTCTTATTCGTTCCATCCGTGAAGAAAGACGGTCGACCCGCAATTATTCATTCCTAAATTCCGCAACCTCCGCATTTTCGATTTGTGACTTCCCGCCAGAGTGACGTATTGACGTTTGTCCCGGATTTCGCCGCAGTGGCAGTGTCAAAACCCATACAAAAATCATAAAATTGTTATATTAATAAAAAAATACATAGAAGTATATTCAGTTAGTGAAATAAACGAAATAAATTTTGAATACAGATTGTGCGATAGAAAGTGCTTTTTAGTTGGCATAAGTATGTATACTATATCGAGTAAGTATACTAGTGTTACACGTTACCAAAGTTATTTAAACTAAAAATTAAAAACTTGTTTTTTGTATTTTAATGTGTAAGGTTATCGATTAGAACTTTAGAACATTGACGATGATGGCCCAGTGAAAGCTCTGGCTTAAAATAGTAACCAAATACCAAAAAATGTTATAACTAAAACAATTTCTTTCTTTAAATCTTAATTATATGCTTGGTTTACAACTTTTTCTCTTTTTTCTATCTGATATTTGGGAGTAATTTTTCCGTATTTGCAACAAATTTGTTTTTGATTTTCATTAATATTTCTTTATTTTTGTTTTGTAACCCCTATTAGGGAATTCAATCATTTTTTCAACGTTTTGTTAATAACATATATATTTAAGTACACGCATAGAAGTAAATATGGAATTAAAAACAAAAAGCACTATATAAAAAAGTGAAGTGAACTCCCACTCTGTTATTGCGCCAACAGTCTCATATGGTATAATTTAAGTAGTCGGTCCCTAATAAAAGAAGAACAAAACAAATGTATATTCCACTACTCCCTTCCAAATACCCAACCCAAGGTACCACATAGTGACAAAGTAAAGCCACAAAAATATATAAGAAACAAAATTTAGCCTACCAACAGGCGCCTGGGTTTTACTGCTGGTCGCTCCCACAGAGCTGAGTACTCATAAATTACAGGTAGCGTTTGCTGGTTTTGCTGTTGGTGTACTTTTTCCAACCACATTTTCCGGAGTAGTGGCAGTTGTGTTCAAAAAGTGGCGTATACGTACATATGAACCATTTCAACTTTTGCGTGCTTTCAGACAGCGCAAACACAAAAAAATGTTGGAGCAAAAAATACAGGTTTTTGGTGTTGTTATTATATTTGCAAAAACATATATCAAAAATCCCACAAACAATCTGTTTACTTGAGCGAAAATATTTGCTAACGGCACTTTTAACATTGGCTCGCCACGCAGAAGTATGCCATAAATTGCGATGAGTGCTTGCGAGCATGTCTAACTACCGCTCTTACGCTGCCCACTACTCTTTATACTATACATGTATTGTTCAATTTTCCAGTCTTCTTACGGCACACTCACCAGTAAATAGCCGCCCTTGCAGTGTGCCAACTTCAAATTTTTTAAAACGCGACCGCAACACAAAGTCCCTCGGTGCACCTTTCAGCGTACGGAAGAGGTACCAGTAGGTTAATGGTCGGCCTAAATTCAGGCTATTCACCCCCGGCGAATTGACATCCTGCAATGAGGCGTAAGCAAAGTGTAAATAAAGTTGACTGCCAGGAAGGATGTGAAAAAGTAAATATGCATGCACTCGTATATAAAGAAAAGTGGGAAATTAACGTAAAGTTGGCACACTTAAGACACATTAAAAATGCTGCTATATGTAATTGAGTGCATTCGAAACTAAGTTTCCTAGAGACACCAGACGAAATATGTATATGAATTTGTCATATATTAGGGAATACTTTATGCAGTCTCGAGACGAAGGACTACATCTGTCGCTGCTATATTTAAATTTAAACAACAAAAAAATAGAATATAGTACATTTGTAGTTTTATGAAGCCTTGTACTTAATTGGTATTATTAAACTCTCCTACAAGGATATTCTAGAGAACACATAGGTTAGTTTTCTGCTTCCAAATTTTTTCTCCGTGATAATATCCATATTTCTATGCAAGTTAATACCACCAGTTCACATTACATGAACATATTCTTTATCTGTCATAAATATGTAACATGACACTTACGACCCATATGGTCCGTATTAAGTATCCGTAAGTAACATTATGTGTACTTTGCTAATACTGTCCGCCTTAGGTGGTCCAAAAATGTAACTCATAGATTGTAGGATGAATCTTCCCACTTGTAACATATGTCCTACATATGTCCTATCTCAAGTGGATTGTAGATATACTTCCTAGAATGTAAGATTAATATTTGTATCTAGGCTTAAGCAAAATATTGTATTTAAGAAAATGTAATAAAGAAAACGAGGCAGTTGACCACAGGCAGTTGACCACAGGCAGTTGACCACAGGGAGTTGCCCTCGGCAGTTCACCACGGGCAGTTGCCCGTAGTTGCCCACGAAAACTAAACGGAGTTTTTAATTGGCGATCCTGCCAGGAGATGAAATAATCTCTGGCGGACCAAAATGTAACAATGAATTTCGGCGGTAACCATTTAAGGGGACAAAAAATCCCCGTGTTACCGTTTGAAAAACAATCAAGTATCCTCAATTGAGGAGAAAAGTAAAAAAAAAGTTAAAAAAACGCTAAGTCCAAAAAGAGACACATAATCAAAAAAATCTCAGCCACTTAGAAAATTATTGAAAAAATTTCGAGTGTGTGTTTGTGCCTACTGCCAATCGAACGCGCCTCATCTATACGGATTACGAGCGAAAAACAAGCTAACGTACGCGTTACAACAATTGAAAAAATAAGTAAAATTGAGAAACAAAAAACTACAACAGTTTCACAAATAAAGTGATTTTAAAATGTGAATTGAAAAACCAAAAACTGAAAGTGAAAATTTTTGAAAATTTCAATCAAATAGAAGAAAGTGCGTGGATCTATAAACTATCCACATAAAAACAAATAAATAAAAAAAATTCTGTAAATCAGAAATTTCACCAAAAAACTGATTTCATTTAAACTTCGCACACGGCCGCCAACGACGACCATTGCACAAACAACCGCCAAAATTCGACTTAAAAAGCAACAGCAACAGCAAAGTCAACAATAGCCGCAACAGTAGTAACAGCAGCAACAGCAGCAATAGCAACAGTAACAACAGCAGCAGTAGAAGCAGCAACATAAAATTAGTTGTAAGTAAGGCTTATACATATGTATTTATTAATTAAATTAAGTATAAAAATTGTTTATTGTGAGTATTAATTTGATTCATGAAACTTACAAATATATATATAAAAAAAAACAAACAAAACCGAAAAATAAATTTAAAGGAAAAAAATATAATTCTTTGGGAGCAGAGACTCCTGAAGTGCCTGCCGAAGATTTTTCCGGCAATATTTTATTAAAAAAAAAAAATATTTTGGGACAAAAAGATCCTAAAACGCCAGCCGAAGTTCATACCGGCAAAATAAAACAAAAAAATAATGGAAAAATATATAAAATAAATATAAATATATATATGTAAATCAAAATATAAAAATTCAAAATTTATATTACTTTGAACAAAAAAGTCTTAAGGCACCAGCCGAAGAAAGTACCGGCAATACTAAAAATAAAAAAATACTGTAAAATTGTGGAGCAAAAAGTTCAACAACGCCAGCCGAAGATTTTACCGGTATAATAAAACAAAAAAGAATGGCGAAAAGCCAAATAGAATATAAAAATACTAAAATTAAAATACTTGGGACTAGAAAATCCTAAGACGCCAGTCGAAGATAATACCGACAATAAAATAAAAGAATATGCTCCAAAAAGGAGGTACTAATATATTATATAAATAATTTCAATAATTGGGGTACTCACAAGCCATCGTAAAGCATCGTAAAATCGTAAAATTATAAATTTTTACACTTGCTTAAAAAAAAAAAAAAAAAAAATTTTGTTAGATTTCATACAAAAATGAGTTTACACATTTACAATTCTCAATGTTATGTTTTCGAATCGTTATAACTTATAACTTTATGCGACTTGAGAAAACCCTAAATGTAAAAGAAAAAATTGCTGAAATGTATTCAGGCAATAATACAATAAAAGATGTCATATATAAAAACACTTCCATCAAAAAATAATTAGAAGTCAAAAATAATAAAAAATGTATCGAAAGTATATTTAAGAGTCAAATTTAAATAAATTAAGATTTCAAAATAGTACTGTTCAAATTGATAAAATAGTCTATAGCCTCACGTACTACTATATATCCATTTGAATCGGGACGCTTCAATTTAGAGGTGGGGGAGTTAATACCACCAGTTCACATTACATGAACATATTCTTTATCTGTCATAAATATGTAACATGACACTTACGACCCATATGGTCCGTATTAAGTATCCGTAAGTAACATTATGTGTACTTTGCTAATACTGTCCGCCTTAGGTGGTCCAAAAATGTAACTCATAGATTGTAGGATGAATCTTCCCACTTGTAACATATGTCCTATCTCAAGTGGATTGTAGATATACTTCCTAGAATGTAAGATTAATATTTGTATCTAGGCTTAAGCAAAATATTGTATTTAAGAAAATGTAATAAAGAAAACGAGGCAGTTGACCACAGGGAGTTGCCCTCGGCAGTTCACCACGGGCAGTTGCCCGTAGTTGCCCACGAAAACTAAACGGAGTTTTTAATTTGCATGGTATGGTAAAATACTTGCAATATGTTTAGCAATGTACATTTGAAGTCCAAAGAAATGGCATACGTACCTCCATTCGACTAAGGATGCTCGTAAAAATATATCATATTTTTTAGGTTATTTAGGTCTACAAATTTTTCACTGAAATCCGAAAAAGCAGCAAAATTTATAAGCCTGTCGAAAAAAATCTGGTTGATAACATTTTTAAGTTCTTCCTCACTAATCTTGAAAACCATCAATATCTTTTACATTTATATGATAATTTACTTAAAACAGGAATAGCCACATAAGCTATTTGAGGTTATTGGTTCGCTATATTGAGTTGCATTTTGTGCCGAGGTTCCCATTTTTATTAAAGAAAAAACACATAAACTTCAAATTTAATTCATTCGAAAAAACATTCTTTGGCTTTAATTTTTTGCAGATTATCTCTTTCAAATGGTGGCCACTGCTACGTCTCAGATGGACCATCCGTCGAGTCCAATATTCGATGACTCGTTCGAGCATTTCGATTGGTAGCTGGCGAATGACACGCACGATATTTTCCTCCAAGGCGTGAATCGAAACGAGAAAGATTTACTCTTCACATATCCCCACAGGAAAAATTCTAACTGTGATTCCACCGGCCCACAAACCAAACCAACTCGTTGTTTTTTCTTGATGAAATGGCAGTTCTTGCATCTCTTCGGGTTACTTTTCGTCCCAATTTTGCTTATTTACATACCCGTTAATTCAGAATTCGCTGAACAAAATTTGGCTCGAAAACGTCAGATCTTCTTGGAACTTTTTAAGAACCCATATACCAAAGCGATGTCACTTGAGTTGGCGAGCGGCTTCAGTTTCTGCATAAGCTGTATGCGAATGGATCCGAATCGTTTCTCTACGGTCTTCGTTTACACTCTCAGCTACGACTGCTATATTTTCTTCACTGCGTCGTTGTTCGTGGTCTACTCGATCGAATATTATCCAATAATGCAGTGATGGTGCTGCGAATAGTACGCTCAGTAGGCCAATTATATTGACCATAAGTTGAGCGAAGTGCGCGAAACACATTCTTTACAGAACGTAAATTTTTGTAATAAAGTTAAACAATTTGTAAATGTTGTTCAGACGTAAGTTTCTCCATAATGAAATCCCAAATAGGTACTGAACAAAAATAACATGAAAGCTTGACATGACTCACGCGTTATCTGTCAAAAAAGCACCTCTACATGGATCACCCGTTGTACCACAGTATACCATTGTTACTAAAATTAATTTTGTTAGCTTTTTGTTGCAGAACCGGTTTATAGTTATACATACAAGTATTTCACCAGCTTCATAAACAGAAAATAGTTTGAACTTTACATCAAAATGCGATCGCCATCCTTTTAAATGAGCTTCGAAATTCAATTTCAGTGGATATGTTATTCAAAATTGCTAGCTTACAAAATGCGAAGCACAAGATTCTCTAAAAATTCATTTCAGCCCAATTATTTTTTAACAATAAATTTTCGTTATTAAAACCTAACCCACTTGTCACACAACACCATCGAAAATACTTTGAAAAATCGCTGCATACTGCATTTGACCGCATTGTCCGCTTTTATTGATTGCCATTGTTGCGGCGGCAATTTATAGAAAAGAAACATGAACACTGCGCGCGTCGAATTTGGAGAATTATTCTTTTTTTAGGTTGGTAGTACTGTTAGTAACATTTATGTCAAATTTCATGTCAAAATATAGTGATATAGTTGTGAGCTGCTAAAAGTGAGTTTTTCGTTTTTTGCGATGTCGAAATTTGTTGAGCAAAGAATTTTGAAGGATGTTTTGGGCCTCAAGCGCGTCAAATTTCGAATGGTACCGAAAACATTGAATTTTTTGGAAAAAAGGCGTCGCGTTGAAGTGTGTGAAACGATGCATCCAGGGTGTCATGAAACGCATTATAACTGGCGATGAGACTTGGATCTATGCTTACGACCCCGAAACAACCGATCAATCGAGCGAATATCGTGCCAAAAGAGAGCCGAGACCAAAAAAAAACGCGCCAAAGTCGCTCAAAAATCGAGGTCATGTTGACTGTTTTCTTCGATTATCGTGGTGTTGTGCATTATGAATTCCTTCCAACAGGTCAAAGAGTCAACAAGGAATATTATTTGAACGTTATGCGTCGTGTACGTAACGCTATCCGCCTAAAAAGGCCGGAATTGTGGAAAGACAATTCTTGGTTTTTACACCACGATAATGCACCATCCCATACTGCCCTCGGAATTCGTGATCATTTCGCCAAAAACTCAACCCATATCGTTCCGAACCACCGTATTCACCTGATCTGGCGCCGTGCGACTTCTGGCTGTTAACCAAGCTCAAAAGTCTGCTCCGGGGACACCGTTTTTATACGATAGAGGAGATTCAAGCCGCAGCGAAGACGGAACTGAAGGCCATCCCGGAAAGTGACTACAACCAGTGTTCCGAAGATTGGAAAATCCGTTGGCATAAGTGCATTGCATCGGTAGGCGATTACTTTGAAAGGGATGAAATAGATTAGGAAGAATAAATAAAGAATTTTCAAAATAAATACAATGTCACCTTATTTTTTGGGCACAGTAGTACTAAAACACTTTATTAAAAGAAACGTTTGCAAAGGCGAAAGGAAGGAAGGTTTTAATATCTGTAAAAAGAATTGGCTTAAATGTACTGTATATACAAATTAATAATTTCTATGACTTATCCGTGGTTTCTCCTCGGCTACTCGTAAAAAAGTAAAACGGAAGAAGCCATTACATCTTTGAGTATACTTAAACAGAGTTGCCTTACGATTAAAATAAATATGTGGAACATAAAGCTAAGTACATTTATCAGCAACATCCCGCCCCCCGTGAACCGAAGGAGTATCTGTGAGTTGAGGGTCATCAGAAACATCAAAAACTGCTAACTTTGAGGCAGGTCTCCTTAGGTTGCCCGTTGATATCTTAATAAGCGCTGACCTAACTTGTCCATCTGGTCCGGGAAATGTTTTCAGTACGATTCCACGTCTCCAATCCCGCAAATTTTCATTGGTATTGCAGATAATAACAATATCTCCAACACGAATGCGATTAACTCTTTTGTGGCACTTAGTACGACGCGTAAGTGTTGGTACTTTACTTTATCTGATTCAGTAGGAGTTTGTATGTAGTTTGAGCATTCCAACAGAAAATGATAAGGAGTTAACGGGTCATCATCACAACTTTCAATTGATAAATGTGTAAGTGGACGAGAATTTATTAGACTTTCAGCTTCGATAAGTAAGTTTTGCAATGTCTCAATTTGAGGAGCTTTTTCCTTCAAAGTAAATGCCAACAAACGTTTAACGCTTTGAACCAGACGCTCCCATGCCCCACCTGCAGATGGATCCGCGGGTTGATTAAACACCCACCCAATACCAGGCCGAGTACATTCCCGTTCTACATCTTTAGAAACATGCAACCATTCGACCTTGCTTGCTCCGATGAAATTTGTCCCTCTGTCGCTTCTTATACGGACGGGAATTCTTCTAGGGTTGACAAAATTGCGCAGACATAAAATTACAGAATCAGTTGATAAATCTTTGGCCACCTCTAAATGTATCGCTCGAATCGTCTAGCTGCTGAACAGGGCCACTCACCTTTTTCTCGCCGTCGTCCGATGGGCACTATTCTTCTTCTTAATTGGTGTAGACACCGCTTACGCGCCAGTCGCTTCTTCTTTTCGCTACGCAGCGCCAATTGGATATTCAGAGCGTAGCCAGGTCCTTCTCCACCTGGTCCTTCCAACGGAGTGGAGGTTTTCTTCTTCCTCTGCTTCCACCGGCGGGTACTGCGCCGAATACTTTCAGAGCTGGAGTGTTTTCGTCCATCCGGACAGCATGATCCAGCCTGCGTAGCCGCTGTCTTTTAATTTGCTGGACTATGTCACGCAGGACGGGAATTATAAGCAACTTATAGAGTTTGGTTTTTGTTTGTCGAGAGAGGACTTTAGGCACTCAGTCCGAAGTAGCACCTGTTGGCAAGAGTTATCCTGCGTTGGATTTATAGGCTAACGTTGTTGGTGGTGTATACACTGGTTCCCAAATATACGAAACTATCTACAACTTTAAAGTTAGGACTGTCAACAGCGACGTGAGAGCCAAGTCGCGAGTGCGACGACTGTTTGTTTGATGACAGGAGATATTTCGTCTTGCCCTCGTTCACTACCAGACCCATTTGTTTTGCTTCCTTGTCCAGTCTGGAAAAAGCAGAATTAACGGTGCGGGTGTTGATTGTACATGCTCGATTAAGTTCTGCAGCTCGAACTACTTTCTCTAGCAGCAGATTGAAGAAGTCGCACGATAGGAAGTCGCCTTGTCTGAAACCTCGTTTGTTATTGAACGGCTCGGAGAGGTCCTTCCCGATTCTGGCGGAGCTTTTGGTGTTGCTCAACGTCAGCTTACACAGCCGTATTAGTTTTACGGGGTTACCAAATTCAGACATCGCGGCATAAAGGCAGCTCCTTTTCGTGCTGTCGAAAGCAGCTTTGAAATCGACGAAGAGGAGGTGTGTGTCGATTCTCCTTTCACGGGTTTTTTCGAAGATTTGGCGCATGGTGAATATCTGGTCGCTTGTTGATTTGCCAGGTCTAAAGCCACACTGATAAGGTCCAAACAATTTGTTGACGGTGGGCTTTAATCTTTTACACAATACGCTCGATAGAACCTTATATGCGATCCCACGGTAGTTGGCGCAGATTGTGGGGCATAGCACATTTAAATTCCAATCGTTGGGCATGCTTTCGTCCGACCATATTCTACAAAGAAGCTGATGCATGCTCCTTATCAGTTCTTTGCCGCCGTGTTTGAATAGCTCGGCCGGCAATCCGTCGGCCCCTGCCGCTTTGTTGTTCTTCAGGCGGGCAATTGCTATTCGAACTTCTTCATGGTCGGGTAATGGAATGTCTGCTCCATCGTCATCGATTGGGGAATCGGATTCGCCTTCTCCTGGTTTTGTGCGTTCACTGCCATTCAGCAGGCTGGAGAAGTGTTCCCTCCATAATCTAAATATGCTCTGGGCATCGGTGACTAGATCACCTTTGGTGGTTCTACAAGAGTATGCTCCGGTCTTGAAACCTTCTATAAGCCGCCACATTATTTCGTAGAATTTTCGAGCATTACCTCTTTCGGCCATCTTATCAAGCTCTTCATACTCACGGATTTTGTCCTCTTTCTTTTTCTGTCTGCTAATGCGTCTCGTTGAAAATCGTTCGGCTGTCTGTTGTGATTGCAGCTTCTCGACGTCGAACCTTCCTTGTGTTTGTTGAAGTACGCTTTTTGCTGCACATCGGCGGGTGGGAATCTTGGCTGCAACAAGATAGTGGACCGAGTCGATTTTAGGACCTTATAGCGTACGCACGTCTAGAACACTGGAGATGTGTCTTCCGTCTATCACAACATGATCGATCTGGTTGTTGGCTTTTCGATCCGAAGACAGCTCGCTAGCTTGATGTGTTTTTTTGTGCTGGAATCGGGTACTACAGATAAGCATATTTAATATAAGTCGATCAGCCTCAACCCATTTGGGGATGTTGCGTCGTGGAGGCTGAATTTACCGACCGTAGCGTCAAATGTACCTTCTTTGCCCACCCTGGCGTTAAAGTCGCCAAGCACGATTTTGACATCGTGGCGGGGGCAGCTCTCATAGGCGCGCTCCAAGCGCTCATAGAAAGCATCTTTTGTCACATCGTCCTTCTCTTCCGTCGGAGCGTGGGCACAAATTAGCGATATGCTGAAGAACCTTGCTTTGATGCGGATTGTGGCTAGACGTTCATTCACTCGAGTGAGTGATAGTACTCGTCGACGGAGTCTCTCTCCCACCACGAATCCCACACCAAACTTGCGCTCATTTATATGGCCACTATAGCAAATGGCACAAGGACCTACTCGTCTCTGTCCTTGTCCCGTCCATCTCATTTCTTAGACGGCGGTAATGTCAGCCTTTATTTTCACGAGGACATCAACCAGCTGGGCAACGGCACCTTCCCAATTAAGGGACCGGACATTCCAGGTGTATGCCCTAATATCGTAGTCCTTATTTCGTTTGCCATGGTCGTCATCAAAAAGGGGGTTTCTTTTCCGAGGTTGTTGGTAATTTTTCATTGGAGTCTTTTTACGTGGAGGGTCCCAAACCCAGCGCACAACCCTATGTAGGGGATATTTCGCCTTCTCGCTTTAGCTCGCCTTCAAACGGATGTTCGTAGGCTACCCAGAGGATACTTGGTCAAAGACCGGAAGTCGTGAGCTGCTTGAGCCATGTGTAAAAGAATCGTTTCTGGCCACTCCCAAGTGAATGGCGATCAGAGAACTTTCCTCACTCGCGTGAACTTCTTCACATGACTCCGTCCTTCTGGACACTATTACTGGCCCAAAATAGTCAAGACCGGTGTACGAGAAAGCTCTAACGTATGGTGATAAATGATCAACTGGTAATTGGCCCATGAGGGGAGGCCTTGGAGTAACTGCTGCATTTTTGCAGAACTGACATTCACTTCTCACAGTTTTAAGAAGGCTCCGAACGTTTGGTATCCAATATTTAGCTCCGATCGCACAGATAATAGCTTCCTGATTTTGATGGTAAAATGTTTCATGAAAATGGCGAACTATTAGTCGTGACAATGGATGATTCTTTGGTAAAATTACTGGACTTCACGTGCAAACAGGTAGATACAAAGCGTTATCAATTTGACCTCAAAGACATAGTAGTCCCCGATGGACTCTGTTTTGGGAGCTACTTACTATTCCTTATTAGGAAAAGTTCGTCCGGAAAAACGGCTTCTTGAACCAGTCGAACTACTACTTCTTCTGTTTTTTGATGGACTTAACTGTCGACGAATCGGATCCAATTCAAAATTTCAAGAAATTTGTAAAAATTAGAATATTTCGTGAAAGGTATGATATTATCAGGAGTGTATATAGTGAAAAGTTGTTTTGCTTTCTTCTCGATGTCAATCTCATTTGTAGAAAGATCTTGGAGTACAGGCAAATTTTCTTCACTCTGCTTTAAAAACTGTGGTCCATTAATCCACTTTGAATCTCCAACCAGTCGCGTATATAACTGAGGTCGTGCAGCATTGTCAGCTGACTTTAGCGATCCAGGGACCAATCTCCATTGCGATACTTCAAACTCATGAAGAACCTCAGAAATCCGATTGCTTACGAATTGTTTATATTGACCGGCTTCGGAATGAATCCACGAAATAACAGCCTTAGAATCCGACCAAAAATTTATTGACGCAATGTTTATTGTTTGACTTTCAACAATTGATTTACGTAGACGTATTCCGAGTACTGCAGCCTGTAGTTCCAACCTAGGAATTGACATTGATTTCAGAGGGCTGCAACGAGATTTTGCCGCGACAAAAACTACTGTTATTTGGTTATAACATCGTATACGAAAGTAGGCGACGGCAGAAAACGCTAACTCACTATCATCTACGAATATGTGCAATTGTATTTAGGAAGATGGATCTTTAAAAAATGTGCTTTAACATCTAGGTATTCTGAACTCTCTCATGTTTTCAAGAGATTTGTACCACTCATACCATTTATCGTATATATCGTTGGGTATTTTATCATGCCAACCCAGATTAACTTGCCATAATCTTTGCAATACAATTTTGGGAATCAAAGTAACATTTGCGAGAAACCGAAATAAATCAAATATCGACATCGTTAAACCCAATAATTCTGCTTTTGTTGGTCGTCGACTGCCATTTAAAACTGATATCGGTATTCTAGCGAATATTAAGTTATAGAAGAATACATCTCGATAAGCATCCCAGTGCATCCTTATACCTTATCATTTGTTGATTTTGATCTACACATATTCTTTTAGATATACTCAGGCTCGGAGTTTCGGTTAATGGCTTTCAATAATTTTGAGGAGCTCGAAACAGAGACTCTGAGAACGAATCCTGCTTTGCTGTGAATCTCTGTCACCCTTTCCTGTACCTTCATCAACGATGGTAAAACTATCGGATGGTCATTTTGAAATTTTGACAAATTGCGCAGAGCATGGAGAGCAGGCAGAACCAAAAATCATTGCCTTCATGACATATACATCAGGCTGCCTCATGGTATCCCCTTCCCGCCATAAAAAAGTTTTGAATTTACATCTTTTCTCCGTATATGTATGCGATGGAACATCTCTCTTATATCACCACATATAGCTATATTCTCTTCACGAAATTTGAATAAAATTGACTGCAATGGTTTCGCTTGATAACTATCAAGACCGTTCATAAGTTTGTTGCCTTTGTTTACATTATAAATTGCGAAATGGGGTAAATACCATATTCGCTCGCTCTGTATATCAACTTCATCCGAGGTAAGTTTTTGAGCATAACCCTTTTCTATGTCACTTGTCATTTTGCGTTCTACAATTTGAAGTCGTTTTAGTGCTGCGTTATAACTCACTGGCAGAGATACGTTGTCGTTTTTCCATAAGAGACCTGTCTCGTACCTATCACCCACAAACTTCGTTGTACTGCGCAAGATTTCCTCGGCTCTAATGTCTGCGGTAGACTTTATAGCAGGAAATATTGTTTGAAAGCCTTCTAATTCAAAATAATCAGCAATTTGCTTTTGTAAGTCATTGAAACCATTGTCAATATGCACGTGGAAAATTGTTGACGAATCGGAATTATTTTCATCTGAACCAAAGAAAATCCAGCCAAGTTTAGTCTCATGAACAGTAAACCCTTCATTAAAGTTAACTACATTCAATGGTTGAGCTAAGCTTATATGGGACATTCCAATTAAAATTTTGGGCATTGCATCAAATTAACTTTCGATTGGTAAATTCCGTAACTCTTATTTTGTTCTTTAATTAGTTCCACACATAACGTATGAGAAGGTAAAATTAACTTTTTTGTAGTTCGGACGCCATTGATATAAAACCTTTAATTTTTATTTAGTGAAACCGATATTTCTAAGTTCACAAGCTTTGAGACCCCGCTGGTGGTTTGGTCATCAAACCATTTGAGACGAAGCAATTCCTTCCTGCCCCTAAGGCCAATTTCATTTGCAGTTTCTTCTTCTATTAAAGTAACCCTAGCCCCATCGTCAATAAAGGCTATAACTTTAATGCTACCTTTCGGGCCATATAATTTAATTGATAAAAATTTCGATAAAGTTTTATTTCTGTTTGTGTTTTCTACACCTACCTTTTTAATCAATGGTAGCTCTTCATTTGCGGATGGCTGACAAGTGCTGACTGTAGCTGTAGTGTTGCCAATGTTGGTAGTATTTGAACGACTTGATTATGAAGTAATTTATTATGATATTTCTGGCATGATGCTATACCACATGTACGACGTCGTGTACAATTATAAACATTATGGCCTGGAGAAAGACAACAAAAACACAAGCGATTTGTTTTTACAATTTCCCATCGCTTGTCGTTATTAACTTCTTTAAATTTTATGCATTGGTACAATCGATGATTATCTTTACAAAATATATATTTCAATTTTTCTTCAGATATGGATAGCACTGTTTTTGGTGATCTATTACACTTTCGTGATGGTTGTTCGGAACTGACGTTGGTGTGTTCAGTTCTGTTGCCATTACTATGTATGTTGACGTCTGTTGTAACCACGAACTAAATTCACATATTGTTGGGTATGGTTTATTTATTGCAAATAGGTAGTTTACTCACCAATTCATCGAGAAGTGTTGGGTTTCAGAGATGAGGTGCAGCACTGGCGTTCTCCAAAAATGCGACTAAATTTGTTACCATTGAACTATAATTGGCGATTTCATGAATTTTTCCACTTGTAATTGATGAAAACGATCTGACTTTTGGAGATGGCTTCGTATCAGTAGTTCAGGTCGTCCATAATGAAACTGTAACGAAGATATCACCGTATTCACACTTGAAGGGTGAATTAATAGCGATTCAACTTTTGGCCGGGCATCTCCTTTAAGAGTTTTATGTAAGCGAAGTAAATTCTCTACATTACTGTATGCAAACATGTTTGTGGTACCTTTAAAGGCGACGATAAACATTGGCCACTCGTCGGGTGAGCCTGAAAACTGTGGTAAATCTTGAAGTTTGCGAATGAAATGTTAGTTATTTGGCCACATTAATGTCGTGTGTGTATTATTATTTGTATAGGTGACGAATGCGTGTTGTTTAAAGATGTGGCGGCTGTAGATTTAATATCAGCAAAATTTACAATCGGCGAAAAGTTACTTGCGGTGACGTTCAAATGAAGCGTAATAGGCTGCATATAGCTGAGCATATGCTGGTGGGCTGATGTAAGGTTGTAGTTGGAATTTGTATAAGCATTGAAACGGGTGAAAAATACGTTGGCAGTGTTGACGTTAGAATTCGGTGGGGCAAGAACGGCGGCGTTGGCAAAGCTCATGTGTGGCAATAAGTAGGTAAAACTATCGGCTGTATTTGTATAGGCATACATTGGCTTAACAGGTGCGGCAGCACTGACTTGAAAAGAGTCGGCAAGTGGCTCAGCAATCTTGGTATCGACGGCGGCAGTTGTCGAGGCGATTGTTTGTTTCAGAGATAACCTCTCCTTTTCGGAGGCTTCCAAAGATAGTTGCAACTGACGTATTTTTTTCTTCTAAATCTGCAGTTGCGTTGTCTGGCATGACCATTGCGCGGTCTCCATCGTTATCACTAAAAGAATCTTCATTTGAAATCGGCATTTTCAATGGATTCGCATTATGTGTTTTCTGACTTCTTAAATTGTAGCGTGGCATGCAATAATTTGCGATAGCACACGAAGGATAAATATTAAAATAATGTTGCGGCGGCGATTGATAGAAAAGAAACACGAATAAATTAAAACACTTTATTAAAAGAAGCGTTTGCAAAGGCGAAAGGGAGGAAGGTTTTAATATCTGTAAAAAGAATTGGATTAATTGTACTGTATATACAAATTGATAATTTCTATTACTTATCCGTGATTTCTCCTCGGCTACTTGTAATGACCGGAAGAAGCCATTACATCTTTTAGTGTACTTACACAGAGTTGCCTTACGATTAAATAAATATGTGGAACATAAAGCTAAGTACATTTGTCAGCAACAGTCATTTTTGTTGGCTCCAACTGGCCAATTCAGCTTGTCAGATTATTACTCAAGCTCTATGTAGCGGCGGGCGTTTTCCAATATTTTCTTCTTTTTTTGATTGTTTTTCTCATTTCTATTTTTAATAAAGTTGATTATGCGCTATTTATCGTGGTGTTTGCAGATAACTCTTTTTTTTTTTAAGTGAGTATGAGAGAGTAAAAAATTTAAACCACTACACCCATAAACGCAGCTCTTTTTTAACTCCTTATTTAAGTTCTTAAATTCACTTCAATTTTTTCCAGGCGTCCAAGACTCCGCTTTCAGCGCTTTTGCAATTCAACACCATTACAGGCACTCAACGGGACGCGTGTAGCTTACCAAATTATTGGCAGTTTGCTGTTGTTGTAGGCTGCGTTTTTCCACCGCTGATGGACTTCATCACTGTCCTTAATTTATTTTGTGATTTTACAAATGAACAAAGAACACTGTGCTGAATTTGAAATTCACGTTGCCGTCTTTTGTGCGAGTTTTTGCGAAAACCGCGCGACGCGTACAAAAAACAGTTTGCTGTATTCCACAACTCCTCTGCAGTGCGTGCATTGAAACTCCAGTGTACATACATATATAGCACTCATCCGCTTGAGTTGGTGAGTTTGTTTGTTGTGTCGCATTGTGGTTTTGAATGGCACAAAGAAATATCGCAAATGTTGACAGCAGAAAAAACAGTCGGACCAGGCGTCCAAAATCTTTCCTTATTACTTGTCCTCCCTCCTCCTCTGTCGATCTCACTAACGCATATTTCCAAAAGTATTAAAGTGCCCTTCAAAATTTATAAGCGCTGAGTGATTTTTTCTTACTTCGCTTTGACACCACTAGAAAATAAAAATTGAAATTGAAAGCATACAAGGGCGTTTTGACTCACATGAGCAGTTACTCTCAGCATACGTATTCTTACGCTCTTATTTCAGTCGCTATCAGAGATCTGCAACAAGTAACTTTTTCAAGCTTCAAGCCAGCACGTTGTAAAGCAATTCATAGGTATGAATTGCACTCCTCTAAGGCAAACAAGCTAAGCCATGTATGTTTCATACCAAGCTGTTCGATAGGACAGCTTGTGTTAAATATACGCATCAATGATTCTGTTCGAAAGAAATGTACACATCAATGAGTTGAACCAGAGAACTTAAAACATTTCGAGTGTGTGTTTGTGCCTACTGCCAATCGAACGCGCCTCATCTATACGGATTACGAGCGAAAAACAAGCTAACGTACGCGTTACAACAATTGAAAAAATAAGTAAAATTGAGAAACAAAAAACTACAACAGTTTCACAAATAAAGTGATTTTAAAATGTGAATTGAAAAACAAAAACTGAAAGTGAAAATTTTTTAAAATTTCAATCAAATAGAAGAAAGTGCGTGGATCTATAAACTATCCACATAAAAACAAATAAATGAAAAAAATTCTGTAAATCAGAAATTTCACCAAAAAACTGATTTCATTTAAACTTCGCACACGGCCGCCAACGACGACCATTGCACAAACAACCGCCAAAATTCGACTTAAAAAGCAACAGCAACAGCAAAGTCAACAATAGCCGCAACAGTAGTAACAGCAGCAACAGCAGCAATAGCAACAGTAACAACAGCAGCAGTAGAAGCAGCAACATAAAATTAGTTGTAAGTAAGGCTTATACATATGTATTTATTAATTAAATTAAGTATAAAAATTGTTTATTGTGAGTATTAATTTGATTCATGAAACTCACAAATATATATATAAAAAAAACAAACAAAACCGAAAAATAAATTTAAAGGAAAAAAATATAATTCTTTGGGAGCAGAGACTCCTGAAGTGCCTGCCGAAGATTTTTCCGGCAATATTTTATTAACAAAAAAAAAATATTTTGGGACAAAAAGGTCCTAAAACGCCAGCCAAAATATTGTAGAACCAAAATGTTCTACAACGGCAAAATAAAACAAAAAAAACAAAAAAATAATGGAAAAATATATAAAATAAATATAAATATATATATGTAAATCAAAATATAAAAATTCAAAATTTATATTACTTTGAACAAAAAAGTCTTAAGGCACCAGCCGAAGAAAGTACCGGCAATACTAAAAATAAAAAAATACTTTAAAATTGTGGAACAAAAAGTTCAACAACGCCAGCCGAAGATTTTACCGGTATAATAAAACAAAAAGAATGGCGAAAAGCCAAATAGAATATAAAAATACTAAATTTAAAATACTTGGGACTAGAAAATCCTAAGACGCCAGTCGAAGATAATACCGACAATAAAATAAAAGAATATGCTCCAAAAAAGGAGGTACTAATATTTTATATAAATAATTTCAATAATTGGGGTACTCACAAGCCATCGTAAAGCATCGTAAAATCGTAAAATTATAAATTTTTACACTTGCTTAAAAAAAAAAAAAATGTTGTTAGATTTCATACAAAAATGAGTTTACACATTTACAATTCTCAATGTTATGTTTTCGAATCGTTATAACTTATAACTTTATGCGACTTGAGAAAACCCTAAATGTAAAAGAAAAATTGCTGAAATGTATTCAGGCAATAATACAATAAAAGATGTCATATATAAAAACACTTCCATCAAAAAATAATTAGAAGTCAAAAATAATATAAAATGTATCGAAAGTATATTTAAGAGTCAAATTTAAATAAATTAAGATTTCAAAATAGTACTGTTCAAATTGATAAAATAGTCTATAGCCTCACGTACTACTATATATCCATTTGAATCGGGACGCTTCAATTTAGAGGTGGGGGAGTTAATACCACCAGTTCACATTACATGAACATATTCTTTATCTGTCATAAATATGTAACATGACACTTACGACCCATATGGTCCGTATTAAGTATCCGTAAGTAACATTATGTGTACTTTGCTAATACTGTCCGCCTTAGGTGGTCCAAAAATGTAACTCATAGATTGTAAGATGAATCTTCCCACTTGTAATATATGTCCTACATATGTCCTATCTCAAGTGGATTGTAGATATACTTCCTAGAATGTAAGATTAATATTTGTATCTAGGCTTAAGCAAAATATTGTATTTAAGAAAATGTAATAAAGAAAACGGCTCAGTTGCCCGTAGCTGCCCAAAAACTAAACAGAGTTTTTAATTTGCATATGTGCATATGTACATACATATATTATTTCTTTGGCACATTTGTCTGTATGTTTACGAAAGCAAATGCGAGCCATATATCGGGTGATTTTTTAAGAGCTTGATAACTTTTAAAAAAAAAAAACGCATAAAATTTGCAAAATCTCATCGGTTCTTTATTTGAAACGTTAGATTGGTTCATGACATTTACTTTTTGAAGATAATTTCATTTAAATGTTGACCGCGGCTGCGTCTTAGGTGGTCCATTCGGAAAGTCCAATTCTGGGCAACTTTTTCGAGCATTTCGGCCGGAATATTTTATCGACAAATTTTGTTCAGCGATGAGGCTCATTTCTGGTTGAATGGCTACGTAAATAAGCAAAATTGCCGCATTTGGGGTGAAGAGCAACCAGAAGCCGTTCAAGAACTGCCCATGCATCCCGAAAAATGCACTGTTTGGTGTGGTTTGTACGCTGGTGGAATCATTGGACCGTATTTTTTCAAAGATGCTGTTGGACGCAACGTTACGGTGAATGGCGATCGCTATCGTTCGATGCTAACAAACTTTTTGTTGCCAAAAATGGAAGAACTGAACTTGGTTGACATGTGGTTTCAACAAGATGGCGCTACATGCCACACAGCTCGCGATTCTATGGCCATTTTGAGGGAAAACTTCGGAGAACAATTCATCTCAAGAAATGGACCCGTAAGTTGGCCACCAAGATCATGCGATTTAACGCCTTTAGACTATTTTTTGTGGGGCTACGTCAAGTCTAAAGTCTACAGAAATAAGCCAGCAACTATTCCAGCTTTGGAAGACAACATTTCCGAAGAAATTCGGGCTATTCCGGCCGAAATGCTCGAAAAAGTTGCCCAAAATTGGACTTTCCGAATGGACCACCTAAGACGCAGCCGCGGTCAACATTTAAATGAAATTATCTTCAAAAAGTAAATGTCATGAACCAATCTAACGTTTCAAATAAAGAACCGATGAGATTTTGCAAATTTTATGCGTTTTTTTTAAAAAAAAGTTATCAAGCTCTTAAAAAATCACCCGATACATATGTACATACATTTATAGTAACAAGTGTCGCACGCTTCTTTCGCATCTCCATTGTCACGGTCAACCAATGGCCGAAACTTGCGTTTTGTCAAAGAGTCAAGTGCTGAACAAATTGAGCACGACAGACTGCAAGCGACATCTGTCAAATATTAAAATACACACGTTCTTATGGACACAGTTATGTAATTGTGCAGCTGGCTCAATAACTGTGTCCCTAAGAACGTGTGTATTCTAATATATTCGTTTGCAGTCGGTCGCGCTCATTGTGTTCAGTACTTCTATGTGTCGAAACACTGACGCGACGGTAAAGCGCCACAACATTGTGTTGTTGGTAGAAAATCCGAGCTGTGCCGAAAGTAACTAACAAACGATCGCCGATTGTTACCGCTTCCCTTGCTGCTCGAACAGCGTCGCCTACAAACCAGCGTAAATATGTATGAAGATGTATGCGCGTGCATACATATCGACGCAGATTTTTCCGAGTCACGGAAAAATATTTTAGACAAATATTGTAAATCGACAACGGCTATGTTGCCACTTTTGTCACTTCTTTCTGTGAAGAATCATCAGAAAGTTGTTCAATTTATGATTTTTAGCTTTTGCCATCGTCGCGAAAAGACGCTTGTAGGCGAAGGCATGCTCGGGGAGATGTTACGGGGTCTGTTTTTATGAATGAAGCGAGGTCGCTTGTGGAATTTGCGCCTGCGTTTATGAATGAAATCGTTTTTGTTGTAAAATTTACTACATTTGAGCTTCGCCAATTCGGCTGCCATGTTGGCTTGCCATGCTTATGCTATTTAGGCAATTGTTGTTTTTGTAATGCTTCAATTTTTGTTGGTGACATATTCATATGTGTACGCATATGTATGTTTGTATGCTTGTGCATTATTTGTTCGGAAGTGTATACAAATATATGTACATAAGTATAAGCATAAATGAATGTATGTATATATATGAACACGCAGATCAATGCGCGCGCATGTAACACATTATATTGATAAGTGATAAAATCAAGATTTGAATTTCTGAATGCGCACATGCGTTTACATGCAATCATATGGGCAGATAATAAGATTAATATGATAGACGATATATATATTTATACATATGTATATTGTTGAGATAAATTCAATTTCTATTACTAAGAAACATAATGCAAAAATATTTATGTATTAGTATAGTATATTATGTAAAAATCAAATTAAATTATTAAATATATGTACAAGTCTAAATTGACTGTAAATAGTACTATGCATGCATTCATACAAAATTATACTCATATCATAATTATTACATACCAATATGTAAATGCCGACGGCAAAACGCAAAAGCATACATATTTGCATACATTGCGAAAGCAAAAATTGAACCATGAAAATATCACAATGCTGTTGTTGGGAGTATCATAAGGAGCATGCACACATATTTATGTCTCTTCATATTCTTGAGTATGTGAGAGAGCTGTATTTGTACACATTTTTCGCTGTTAAAAATGGAATATCAAAGAACTTATTTTTCTTCAATATTCCCTGATTGCGCATACATGCAAAGGCATCATTAGCCGTAGGTTTTTATTTCTCTTCATATTCTTTGTTGAATATGAGGAGAACTGTTAAAAATGTTAACATTTCACAGCGTGAATTCTGTATTTGTGTGGTGAGATTCAGTGTCGCAAATTTATCAAATGTTCGCTGTCGAACCTGCACCTTCTCTATGTTTTAAGTTCTCTGGTTGAAGTAGCTATCTTTTGTTATTGCGTTTGTTAGTTTGTCCGTAATTACTGTGAGGTTATTCATACGTTCTGTTAGTGATTGATTTACTAGAAATTGTTTATTGTTATTGTCGCTTAATTGTTTTGTGTCGTATTCTAATGCAGAAAAATCGTCGTGATCTGGGGTTCTAGCTAAATATTTCCATGCTATACCCAGGATGTTAATTGATCTTCTAATTTTTCTACCTGATGGTTTAGTAGATTTAATTGCTTCTTTGGTCTGTTCTATTTCTTGTTTTAAAGTTGAGTAAAATATACTGTTTGTCTGTATGTTTTTGTCCGTGAATTGCTTTACCTCTGCCAAAAATTGTTCGTACAGTTCAACGTTGATAAGGTGTACTATTTTAAACGTTCCGTCTTGTATTTTGGTCAGTCCTTTGCTTATTTTAATTGTATGACCTGTTGAGAAGTCTGTAATTTGGAAGTCGGTCAGAACCATTGTTGTCGCTGTAAGCGTTAGTCTGCGAAAAGAAAAAATTTAGAAAATGCGTCTGTTATTATTACTTAGCTTTTAATATTACTCTTATGAACTACCCTATTTGACTCGGTCAGTACCGTAGTCGACCTGTATCGTAAATCGTTTCTCCTGGATTATAATCAAAAATTGGTTGTAATTTGCTATTGTGATTTTTAAGATCTTGCTGTTGTTTATCTTTTATTCTTTGAATATTATCTAATCTAGCTTTTTCGAATTGTTCAGGGTCTGTGCTTTACCGACCGAAAAAAATTTCTATTGGTCTATTATTAATTGTGCTGTGAATTGAGTAATTATATTCATAGACAGCTCTGTCTAAAAGTTGTGCAAATGATTGATCTCGATTTTCTGCTTTTAGGCAACGCATAATCTCGGAAAGTGTTGAATGAAATCTCTCGACTTGACCATTCACTGCACTTTTATATGGCGGAGATTTGAAAATTTGAATGTTTAATATGTCTTCCAACATAAAAGTAATAGTCGCTGAATTGAATGCCCTTTCGTTATCAAAAATTACGGTTTTGGATACTCCAAACTGAAAGAGAAGTTCCTTTAGAGGTTCTTTTATGTCTTGAGTAGCTTTTGATTTTATTGGTTTTACCTGCGCATATTTTGAGAATTTATCGACAGCAATGAGCACGAGATTGCCTTCCGTTTTGTAAATATCTATATGCACTATATGTCCTTCATATGAGGGGATAGGTGTCTCTTTTAAGATGGGCTTATTAGGGTGTCTATCGTACTTATTTGTTTTACAAATACTACATTGTTTGACTATTTTATTTATTTTGTTATTCATGCTGGGGAAAAATATTTCTCTAGTATATGAGATTTATTCTCTCTACCATTACGATGAGCTCTTCTGTGTGTTTCTATGATAATTTCTTCCTGCCTTTGTTCTTCCAATACATCTTCTACCTTTCTTCGTGCAAACCTAATACGATATTTATTGAAGTGGATTGAAAAAACTTCTTGTATTATTCCCATTATTGGTTCGGGAGCGCTGATCCCATTTATTACAGAAGGGTTTAAATATTTTTTCAATAAAGATATGATTGTCTCCTCGGAAAATTTTATTTCTGTTATAGTGTGACGGTGAATAGTTGGAAAAACAATTTGAAATTTATAGCTTGATTCTGTAGACCAATTGAAAAATATCTGATTTTTGAAGACGTTAATAGGTACATCCACGAATTGAATTAAGTTTTGACCTGAGCTGTCATCGCTATGCGTCATAACCGACATTGAATTTATTTGTTGCTGTGCTGTAATTCTTGATAGTGCATCAGCCACAACGTTAGTTCGACCAGTTTTATGGAATATTTCGTGATTATACTCTTCTACATAGTTCTGCCTTCCATCGTTTCATTTTACTATTTGTATTTTTGTTGCTTAAAGCAAATGTTAGGGGCAGATGGTCTGTAAAGATTTTGACCTTAGCGTGCCCGTACAAAAAATGCCCAGACAATGGCTAGCATTTCCTTCTCGTTTGCGGCGTAATGTTCCTCCGCCTTACTTAAAGTTCGCGAAATAAAAGAAATAGGTTTTCCACTTTGGGAAAGAACGGCACCAAGTGCAAAATTTGAGGCATCAGTTGTGAGCTCAAAATCGTTATCGTAATTTGGAAAAGATAAAATTACCTCATCCGAAACCAATGTATTTTTAATTTTCTGAAATGCTTCTTTAGCTTGTTCATTGAATTCAATCGGTACTTTCGCGGACTTGTTTTTAGAAATTCGGCCTTCTTCGCCTCTTAGTAAGATTGTTAATGGCTTTGCTAATTTCGCGTAATCGCGAATAAATCAACGATAATAGCCGGATAGGCCTAAAAATGAACGCAATTCTTTAATATTTTTGGGTTCGGGAAAATTAGTAATTGCTTCTACCTTTTTTGGGTTAGTTCTAATGCCCTCTTGTGATACTATAAATCCTAAAAATTCTACATCTTTTTGAAAAAAGTGACATTTGTCCAGTTGAATCTTCATATTTGCTTCCTCTAAAGTAAGTGTTCTTCTTCGGATTTTCCGAATATTATGATATCATCTCTATACACATAGCAAATCCTGCCTATATGTTCATGGAGGATATCGTCAAGTGTACGCTGGAAAATGGCGGGCGCATTTTTCAGCCCAAATGGTAGCCGAGTAAACTCGAACTTCCCATTATTCACCGAAAATGCCGTTTTTTCTATGTCTGACGGCTTTAGTGGGATCTGATGGAACCCACTTTTGAGGTCTAGCGTGGTAAAAAACGAATTGTCGCCTAAATGCGATAACATACCCTCTATTTCGGGTATCGGATATTTATCCGCTATAGTTAAACTATTTAATTTTCTATAATCGATCACTAACCTATACTGTTTATTTCCACTGGAATCGGGTTTTTTTGCCACGATCCACACAGGGGAATTATATGGGGACCTGGATGGTCTAATTAGTAGTTTTTCCACCTGTTTCTCTACTTCGCCTCTAAGCGATGCTGGATATGGATAAAACTTACTATATATTGGAGAATCGGATAACGTTCTGATCTCTCCCACTACTTTGGTAGTATAAGTTAACCGTTCATCCGGTTCTGAAAATAAATTAGGATGCTCTGTAACCAATTTGTGTAGAGCTATTTTTTTGATGGGGAGTAATGTTGTCATCGAAATTAATTCTTTGATTAATATTTTCAAATTATTTTTAATTGTCAAGGTTCCCTCTCTAATGTTAATTACAGCATCTAGCTGCCGAAAGCTATCATAGCCCAAAATGCCATGAAAAGTTCTTAAAGGGGTTAGTATAAAGAATTTTAAAGTTTCTGTTTGATTAAAAAGCTGTAAAAATGTGTGGTGTTTTATTTCTATATCACCAGCAATAGTTTTCGCTAAAAATATATCTTTGTTTTCTAGTACTTTTTTTGCTAAATTGGGTTGAATATAATTCTGGCTGGAGCCAGTGTCAATTAAAAATTTGAATACTTCGCCGCTCTTCGTGCGGCATTCAAAGTAAGGCAACGAAGAGCTTTTTAACCTAAAAAATGAATATCGCTATATTCGTAATATTGTCCTTCATCCTGTATATTGTCTTCCGCCACACCCAAATAATCATTCAGATTATCTTCTGAGTTAGTGTTCGAGGTAGCGCTTGGAGTATTACTTATATGAAAATTGCGTGTCAGAAGTGGTCTGTGGTGGCCTTTTGCCGAATAATTGATTATTTTGTGGCCGGTTCATATAGTCAATGCGGCGCGAGCGCAAGGTTTCATCCACCTTCGTAGGCACCGGCGGTTTTGGGGGGCGCATAGGCGGTTGGTTAAAGTGTGTTTGTGCATTTAAGTTCCGATCAAATCTTTGATTTGGAAAGTTATGTGAAATAAGTTGTGGTTGTGGCTGTGGTATGTAAGCAATTTCGGGGAAGAAATTTTGTTGGTTTACTTGCCTCCGAAAATTTCTTGAAGGTAAAGGTGGTGCGGTGTTTCGCTGCATCCCTCTACGATCCATATTGGTGTTGTGTGCGTACCGTGTGCGGAATCCCTGATTTTCCAACTTCAAACACAAGTGTAATGCTTGGGGCAGATCCATTGGTTCCTTCATGCCCAATAGTTTAGGCAAGTCTCCGTTGAGGCCGCGCACAAACGTATCTAGCGCCTTGTTTCTGTATGTGTGAGTAAGAAGATTACGAGCCTCGCTACCCACCTCCATACAGCCTAGCTTATTAAGTATTAAAGATAAATTGGAATAAACGGCCTGGTAAAATTCTTCAATTGACCTATTTCCCTGAACCAAAGAAGTCATTTGGTATTCTTGGGTGGATACATCACGCTTGTCGGCGTAATGTAAAGTTAGACACTTACAAATAGCACCCCAGTCTAAGGGTGTATTGTATGACTCGAGGGCAGCATCCGCGTTGCCGACGATTTTATTCCTTATCACGTTAAGGATTCCGTAGAATTTAGGTGTGCCCTTACTCGCTTCGTAAATATTTAATATTCGATTTACACTTTTTTTCCATGAATTGAATTCGGCGGGATTTCCCAAGAATTCGCGTAAACATTTTACTACATCAGGTATCTTGTCTAAATCTGATAAATTGCTTGCATGTTCTATATTGATGGTTTGGTCGCAAGTGTCTGCTAAGCACGCATTCGGGTTAAGGGTTGCCCTAACTATGCTGGGCTCCTGCCTGTTTAACACGTCTAAAGCTACAATCCCTATTAGGTTTACGAGGTCATCCTCGTTTATTGTAACGTTAGCTGATCCTGAATTTCCTGCAGGATCATTCGCCCTGATTACTGGTGGACGAACCAGATTATTTGGGTTCGACATTGTTTATTTTGTTGTGTCAGTTAAAGAGTTCGTTTTATATCTTTACACACTGTTCACTACTCTTTACGTATTTACGGTTTCTTTTCTACTTCAATAACGTCTCAGTGTTTGCACTTACAAATTAATGCTTAAAGGTTTTATTTCAATTTTAGTTTGGTAAAAAAAAAAAATTCACAATCTGGGTTTCACTTAATGTTCTTAATTAGTAATTATCACTTAACTTACAATACAATAACGACTTTCATTCTTTGCCTCTTGATATTGTTGGTTGTTAATGTTGATAGGTGCTGATGAGTTGGCTTGCGTCCAACGCGTCCTTTTTGCTCTGCTACTAAGGGGCCTGATCTCACACTAGCACAGTTGTTTTTATTATCACTCCACGTTCTCCGAAGAAGGATTCTCAACGCCTTTTGTTTTCCTTCGCGACGTAGGAGCTTATTTTAGATCGGGCGCCAGTTATGAATTTACTTGTCAAAAGTAAGAAAAAAATTTATTTTTCCGGTCTTACGACCTTTATTGTTCAACCGCTCGCTTAACTCTGAACTTAACAAATTTTATAATTCTTAACATAGCTTAATGTGCCTGCAGTTCTGCTGACATCGATTCCCACATTCCGCTGGATTTCCAGGGAATCACGCCATACTGCGCTAGACGCATCGTCAGCACTTTTCGCGAGTAGAACGGATGCGCGTGTTTAAATGTTACTGTTGCTAACTTACATACAAAAATATATGGGTCATTAAACTTTGGGCGGAAAATATCTATAATATTCCGCAATTAACGTACATATATAAGTACATAGACATGTGGTACATACATACATAAGTCAACTGTATCAAAAGATTTGGCAAAATATTGTTGTTAAACTACCTGCCTTAAAGCTTACTTCGTGTCTCCAAACACATTATAAAAAAATCCAAATCAAATTTTCAAAGTCAAATATTCTTACTTGCAAGTTCTGGTGATACCCCTTGGGCTAACAAAGCAATGAACTTAAAACGGGACAACACAAAATCAAGTATATGTACACGGAGGATATCCATATCCAAAAATTGGAAAATTAAAATTGACTAAAATACATATTTCCGTATGCGCATTTATACATATATACATACTTATAGTATATTGTATGTGTGTACATCGGGTAATTATCATAATTTCTTTTTCGCGTTCCTTTTGACTAACGTATGCAGATTAACAAAACATTTGCATACATACGTACATACTTAAATGTTAACATATTTACAAACATACAAATTTTATACTTATTTAGTATCATTGTTCCGCACATTTCGCTATATTGCACATACGTATTATATGCATGCAAGAATGATAGAGTACAAGATTGCGCAGATGAGAGGCAAAAAATTTTTCGTTCTGCGCATCTACGTCACACGGCTCATAAATTTCGTGAAATAAGTAGCTTGAGTAGCAAGTAAATATTGCTTGTTAATAATAATTGATTGGTTTTTGGTTTATAGAAATGAAATAAAATATTGAAGGTCCGCGAGATTTTAGATTTTTATTAATTTATTAATTATTATTTTGCAATATAAATATTTTTATTAATTGTTCTATTAAAATACGCACCAAACAAAAAATGAAAGAATTAACTCATTTACAAAAATCACAGTGCAAGTTAAATATGAAAATAATTACCTACAATTATAGATCAATTTGAATATTTAACATAAAACTTAAAATTAAATGAAATATTTAAATTAAACAATTCAGATTTTATAATGTCTTTTATTTTATTCTGCTTGTGTTTTTTATTTGAATATGAATAGACGCAGATTATTTAGTTTTATTAAAAGTTATTTATATAATCATTTATTTCTTAAATTTGCTTATTTTACGTTTCTTTTGATAATTGAATTTCGCAATATTGGCATTAAGTTTTCGAATTTCAAAGAACATTCGAGATCTAAAAAAAAACTTTTAACTTTTCTTCAACATTTTTGTAGTAAAACTCAGATTTATGTAGCTAGTTGTACTTTTAACTCGCTTATTTCAAATTCAAGTTTGCGCTTGGCATGCGAAAAATCATCTTTAG
Source organism: Bactrocera neohumeralis (assembly GCF_024586455.1). Taxonomy (NCBI): domain Eukaryota; kingdom Metazoa; phylum Arthropoda; class Insecta; order Diptera; family Tephritidae; genus Bactrocera; species Bactrocera neohumeralis. The sequence continues at coordinate 56,886,219 of NC_065921.1, forward strand.
CAGCGTCTTCAGTGCACAATTCATTCAAACTATTTTCCATTGAAAGGTCTGCGCAATCCTCAGTCACGTTAAAATCTTCAGCAGGTATACACTGTACTCGCACTTCTTGAGGTTGGTCAACATTTATCAACAATGAAGTCACTATTTTCTTATTTTCCCTGCGCTCAGCTGAGGTGCCTCTCTGCTCATTTTCACTAGCTGGAACGTTATAGCGACAGGGAATAGCTCCTGGTTTCAAAGTCCTTTTGGCGGCAAGGCCTATGAAAAGTTTAAAATTAAAATATTTTAAAACAAAGGTAATTTATCAACGTACCCATTTCGTACATCCCGTTTCCAATAATCTCTTCATCGTTGAAGTGGTCCATGCAAATTCGCCATGTTTTCGGCTTAAATGCTTGATTATTTCTACAAAATTGGATCTACTTTTTTGCTGCCCTTTATCGTTCGGAAACATAAAAAATGTTATCTTCTTTCTATCATTGACACAGTTTTTCACTACACACTTCATTTTGTTATTTAACCTTAGAACCGTGAGTTGGGCACTCAGTGCCCATTCTCTTTTATGAAATTAAATTTATGGGATTTGGGCAGTTCAATTTGATCTATATTCCACGTAGTGATAAACTGTTATTTTAGTTATAAGTTGACAGAATTTTGGACATATAACTCTTATAATAGGAAAGTAACGGCATTTTATATGGTGTGTACGCTATACGTGACTTGGGTCACTCAGTGCCCATAATATTTCTTCCTACAGTTTTTATGAAGAAGCGTAATTTTCTAACGGTTTTGGTGATTATTGTGTATTTCTAATTAGTTTCGCGTAATATTTTCAAGTGAACAGTTCATTTTTGGTTGTGACGAATATATTTTTTTGAAATGAGTGAAGAATTGGCGATTTATTTGGCCAATTTACGGCGGGAATTGACGAAAGAAGAAGAGGAGAATATTTCAAATTATTTGAATGCTAATGATAGCGATGATGATGATGGTGGAAGAGAACCTAAATTTGGTGGTGACCACGAATCGATACCCAGTGACCAATCGGACTACGGAGATGATAATGCTCAGCCCATTAGTGATCCATGGTTCGAAGAATATATCCATGAGGAGGCTGCTGTAGATAGAGACAATGACGAAAGCAAACTTAATTTGTCAAATACGGCTATTGAGGGTAATCGTGGAGAAAAATATTGTGGTCAGGGAAGAAAAAATACAACTTTATGGTGGTCAATGCCAAGCTAAACTGAAAAACAGCGAACGAAACTGGCATTGGAAATACATAGACAATCAACTTCACTATGCACGGAAAGTTTTGGATCTAAAATCGATGCCTTCATACGCGTTTTTCCAGTGTCTCGTGTTGAAAGTATTGCTCTTCAAACGAATAGGAAAGCTAAAAGAGTAATACAGGCAAATATGCATCAACCTGTTCAAAAAAAAAAAGATATTGGCAAGATACAAATGCGGATGAATTACTTATATGCTTTTATTGCAATAATTTTATACTCCGGAGCTGAGAAGGCAAACTTAGTTAATGCTAAGGATCTTTTTCACAAAACGAACATGCCCTTTTATAGAGCAGTGATGTCACTGCATCGGTTTGAGCAATTATACCGTTTTATACGCTTTGACGATTCCCGGACTCGCGCTGAGAGACTACGATACGACAAATTGGCGCCTATTCATCATGCATGGATTATTCTTGGCGAATTAGACGATACCATTTGTCCCAGGTAAAGAATTGACAGTTGATCAGCAGTTACTTTCAACAAGAAACCGATGCAGTTTCCGCCAATACATTCCCTCTAAGCCTGAAAAATATGGCGTAAAAATATTTTGGCTTATTGACGCAAAACCAACTATCCACTTGCAGGCGAAGTATATTTGGGTGCACAGCCTAATGAACAGCGGTCGCTTGGTATTGCGCGCAATCTTGTTATGCGACTCAGCAACCAATATTTGGATAGGGGAGCGAATATTACGATGGACAACTTTTTCACAAGTTATGAACTGGCGGAAGATTTGCTTCTGCGGAATACTACGTTGGTGGGCACAATACGAGGCAATAAGCCACAATTGCCAAAACTATTTACATCCTCTGAAGAGGCAAAAAAAGAGGTGTGTTTGAATCTGTGTTTTGTTTTTCAAAACCAATGCAATTAGTAAGCTTTACAACTCATTCGAAGAAAAATGTGTTAGTGCTTTCAACTGCTCATGCCAGCGAAGATGTAAATCCTATAACAAAAAAACCACAAGTCATAAATGATTATAATGAGCATAAAGGTGGTGTTGATACTTTTGACAAAATGCTACGTGGATTTTCTGGCAAAAGAAAAACAAACCACTGGCCAATGGGATTGTTTTATAATATGCTGGATATTGCTGGGCTTGCAGCGTTCAGGCTGTTTGATGTTAGTCACCCTATGTGGAACACCAATAAGTCTGAAAAGCGTAAAATATTTTTGAAAGAACTCTCTATGGAGCTAGCGCAGAAGCAATTACAAAACCGATGCAAAACAAAAATTAATTCTACAACTAAAATTGCATTGGACTTGATCAATTTCAAACGGTTTCCTGCAGTGGTGAGCTCGCGTCCATCAATAAAGGTAAGTTTATTTTATTTCAAAATTAGTTCAGTTTCAAATTTATTCACTATTTTCTTTCTTGACACAGGTCAACACTTTGAAAAGTGCTATTTTGCAAAATACAATGCCGAAGCTGAAACGGACTCAGACAACGATGAATATGTGGACTCCAAAACCGTCTACACCCAATCAAAATATATCAGAAAGACAGAGAAGAATTTCACCCATTTGAGCAGTTCGAAATTAAAACTTTATTTGATTTTCATATTTTTCAAAAAAAAATACATTTGTTTCTGCAATAATCCCAAGTTTCATTAAATTATTTACATAAACATGCGAAATATTGGCATTTCTATAAAAAAAACGTCTTAAAAGTCTAAATTTCCATACAAAATACATTACTGGGCACTGAGTGCCCAAGTCACGAGATTAAGTTGTACAGCTATGTCACGGTTCTAAGGTTAAATAGAAAATTACACGGGTAAAATAAATTGTTTCTATATTCACATTGATTGGTACCATGAATTTATAGCTGTCACATTTTTTACAGCGCCGTGTGACGTAAGCAATTGCTTGTTTACATTTTTCAAGTATAACGGACCTGCGCAATGCGTAATCTCCTTTCTATCATTCTTGATATGCATGTACATATGTACTACATATGTAAGTATGTATATGACAATTGTGCGAAACTATAAGGGAAACGAAAGAACAAACAAACATTAAGCATAACTATATGCATATAAATATACACAAACGTTTATTTTTGCGTTATTATTAATTTCTTTCCTTCTGCGTTCTTATCTCAAAAGATAGACGTACTAAGGAATAATATACAAATTAATCGCGAGTATATCGCAGATACTTTTAACCAATACACGGTAAAAAAAAAAAATAAATAAAATAATTATATACAAATATTTGTTGATTTAACAATTTATGCGGTGAATACGTGTTCGCAAATCTACATAATTCAATTAATTAATAGTAAAATCTATTATTCTTCTAATTCTATAATGTGCATAAATTCTATAAATGCAATCGGAAAAATCAAAAGAGGTTAAACCAAGAACACCTCAATTATTAGAAATTCCGAAAATGGCTGATGAAGATAAACCACAAGGCACGCCTGCTGAAGCTACACGCTCAAAGCAGGGTGTCAAACAAAAAAGAACCAAAGATAATTCAGTGTCAAGGTTCATAACTGAAAGTGACAGTTTTGTTAGATACTGCACAAGATTTACCGCTTCCCCGATTAATGATAACACAGAATCGGTTCTAAATTTAAAAATTCAAAGCATAGATAGCATATGGGCACGCCTTCTGGCAGCATACGATACAGTACTAGATACTGACGATGCTGAACTCCCAGAAAACGTAAAAGCTTCGGCGTCAGCTAAATATGAAAACTGCCTCGAACAATATGAAATTACGAAGGCAATGATATTGGACCAAATAAATTTATTAAGGCCATGTAGAGCCACTACTCCTCCCCCGACAGTAGTTACGACTCAAAAAGAAGAAATAGATACAGGTATATTCTTGAAAGTGCCAGCTTGTGATACTGAAGTTTTTCACGGAGGTTATGAGCAGTGGCCGTCCTTCCGGGACATGTTCACTGCCGTATACATTAACCATCCCAAACTTTCACGAGCTCAAAAGCTGTACCATCTCAGACACAAAACAAAAGGGGAAGCTGGCAGTAACGTCAAGCGTTTCGCTTTAAATGACGAAAACTTTAATCTGGCTTGGAAAGCACTAGTCGAAAGATACGAAAATGAAAGAGTATTGGTAGACAACCAAATAACAATTTTAATGAATTTACCAAAAATTCAACAAGAAACCAGCCAAGAGTTTCAAAAACTATACTCGACAGTGACTAATTGTTTATATGTGTTAGAAACACAGAAGATTTCCACCGAATCGTGGGACCCTATCCTAGTAAATATTTGTGCAGCAACACTGCCTGATGCTGCTTTGCTACGATGGGAGCAATCACTAGTGGCAAGAAAAAAATCGCCAAAATGGCATCAAATGAAAGACTTCTTAACAACTCAGTACGAAATAGCTGAGCGAGTTGACAAGAAAATAATCAAGCAAAAAAATAATCAAAATGAGTCGAATAAAAACTTTTTTAAACCCCAAGCCAGCAATAGTACACAATATAATAGGCACGCTAATAGAAGCCAAACATTTGTGGCAAATCAAACAAATCATTGGCAATCATTATGCGAAATATGTAAAAGAGGTCACAATATAAGATCTTGCGAGAAGTTTAAAAAAATGTCTGTTTCAGATAGAAACAATCTTGTCCGGCAACATAAACTTTGCATCAACTGTCTGTCCAATTCTCACGGGACAAAAGACTGTGAAAGCAAATTTAATTGTGTGTACTGTCAACGAAGACATCACTCATGGCTTCATATTACAAATTTCCAAAATATGAAGCAAAATCAATTTCATAAAACCACCGGGTTAGTCACTACAACCAAATGTGATAATCCCGAAATCTCAAATCCCGAAAAAAGGGAAGAACAACCATGTTGCTTTAAAGCAGCAAAAATTCAAGCTCTTCATTCAGAGAATGAAAGCAAAATTCTTTTACCCACTGCGGTCATCGCTATTGAACATAGAGGAGAATTATTCAAATTAAGAGCATTAATAGATCAAGGTTCTCAAAGATCCTTTATATCATCTAAAGCTCAAAATCGGCCTGTAAAAAATTCAAGTTTCCAAATTTCAGGAATGGGCGGAAGAATTATACAAAATTCAAACAAAATTTGATAATAAGAATAGATGCACAAGCCATCGTTCTACCGCAACTCACAAATTTGCTTCCAAGCTGTGAAGTGAATAAAAAGCAATGGGAAAAATGCTCATATCTCAAATTAGCAGATCCCAACTGCCATACCCCATCACAAATTGATTTGTTATTAGGTAGCGACTTAATACCTCAAATAATTCTTGAAGGTATAGAAAAAATATCCAATAAATTATTAGCCCAAAATACAATCTTTGGGTGGATATTAAGTGGCCAAGTCACAGAAAAAATTAATTCTTTTACAACTGAAGTTGAAAATATTTCAAACGAATATTTAAATAATGAGCTCAAAAAATTCTGGGAAGTGGAAGAATTACCTCAGACTACTCAACTTTCAGAAGAAGATCAGGCATGCGAAGCCTATTACAAGTCCACAACAACAAGAAACGAACATGGTCGTTATGTTGTGCGTCTACCATTCAAACAAACTTTTCCTGAAACCATAGCTCTAGGCCACTCTAGAATATCAGCAGTCCAGCAATTTCTAAGCCTAGAAAAAACCCTAGGGATTCAATGGAATGCGATAAGAGATGAATTCTCATATACTATTGAGTCAATATCTGCAATGTCCGCCATAACCAAACGCCAAATACTTTCCTCGGTGGCAAAGCTTTTCGACCCCGCAGGATGGCTTTCGCCAATAATGATTCAAGCTAAAATCCTCATTCAAGAATTGTGGCAAGATGGCACTGAATGGGATGAACAGGTAAAACCTGTACGTTTAATAAAATGGGTACAATTTGCTAACAATTTGCATACTATATCAGAAATTCGAATCCCTCGATGGGTAAATTTCACCCCTAACATTAACACAGAATTACACGGTTTCTGTGATGCCTCTGAAAAGGCTTATTGCGCAACAGTTTACGTACGCACACAGTACGATAACAAAATATCTGCACACCTCTTGGTAGCCAAAGCCAAAGTTGCACCTTTGAAGACACTCAGTCTGCCACGGCTTGAACTGAATGGTGCTCTTCTGTTAGCAAAATTAATTTCCATAGTTCAAACCCATCTGAAATTAACCGATCATAATACATATCTTTGGTCCGACTCAGAAATAGTTTTAGCATGGTTAGAAAAACCACCCTATTGCTGGAAGACCTATGTATCTAACCGAATATCCCAAATTCTAGACTTAGTTGGCCCAGCAAAATGGCAACATGTTGCAAGTGCGGATAACCCAGCGGATCTTGGGACAAGAGGTTGCAAGCCACTGCACCTCACCAGCACTACACTCTGGTGGAATGGTCCAACATGGCTAACAGAATCACAGGAATTCTGGCCAAAGTCTCCCGCTCGTATTATAATACCGCCAGAAAGTCGGAAAATTGAAAATTTTTATATCACTCCAGAAGAGTGATTCCACCGATTTTCGTCATTTCCTAGAGCACTAAGAGTAGTCGCTTACATGCACAAATTCACCCAAAGACTTAAACAAAAAATGAAAGGGATACCAAATGATTCTTGCGTACAACTAACGCATACCGATTTGCAACATGCCAAAGTTAGCCTCATTACCTACACCCAAACTCGCTATTTCAGTCGAGAGAAAGCAAAGTTGGTCGAAAAACGACCACTCGAAAAGGGAAGCTCTCTTCTCGTCTTAAACCCATTCTTGGACGCTAAGGGATTAATAAGAGCAAATGGAAGATTAGCGAACTCCAGCCTTAGTTATAACGAACGACATCCCATTATTATATCTGAGAAATCACGTTTTGCTCATTTATTCTTAATATATCTTCACCAGCTTACACTACATGGTGAGCATCGCTTGATGCAGCAAATGGTCCGACAAGAATCTTATATACCGCGTCTAAAGCCACAACTTAAAAAGACGATTTTTATGTGCAAACAATGTACCTTGTACAAACATAAAATGCGTACGCAGATCATGGCAGCTTTACCACCTGAACGCTGCAATTATGCTCTACCTTTTACTATTACTGGGGTTGATTTTGCTGGACCTTTCCAGATAAAGGCCTCGATGTTAAGATCTTCTTCCTTTAGAAAAGGGTATGTGGCTGTTTTTGTTTGTTTTACAACAAAGGCAGTACACCTCGAGCTTTGTTCAGATCTGACAACTGCGGCTTTCCTCGCAGCATTTGCACGCTTTGTCGGACGACGCGGATTTCCCTCAAAGATTATGAGCGACAATGGAAAAAACTTTATCGGATCACAAAGAGCCACCGAGAAAGAATTCATTAACTTCATGAAAGAAGTATCCCCCGAAATTGTTAAAAAATATGCACCTCAAGGGATCGATTGGCAGTTTATACCTCCATGTTCTCCACACATGGGCGGACTTTGGGAATCAGCAGTCAAAAGCTTTAAGTCCCATTTAAAGAAAACGGCTGGTAATCATAAATTTAATTATGAGGAGCTTACTACACTACTCACTCGTATCGAAGCCGTATTAAATTCAAGACCTATATCACCACTCTCGCAAGATCCCTCCGATTTCCCAGCTCTTACACCTGGAGCTCCTCTTCTCGCCATACCTGAGACGGAAGGAGACTCACTCACTTTAATAAATCGATGGGAAAGAATCAAGATTCTCCATCATGAATTCAGCCACAGATGGAAGGAGGACTATCTTAAAGATCTCCAAAGAGATATCGATGGAAAACGATCCAGAAGGAACCCAGTACAGGCGAATGCGTCATCGTACAGGACGAATGCCTTCCCCCTACCGAATGGCGACTAGGTCGCATTGAAAAGGTACATCGGGGACGAGATGGTCATATGAGAGTAGTAGATGTACGAACACAAACTGGCCTACTAACTCGACCATTAGTGAAATTGTGTTTTCTTCCAAATACCGAAGAACCAATCACAGAAAACAAGCGAACGCAAACATATACATAAAATCAAACAATAATTAATTAAACATACACCGTTTACAATCCGTACGTACAAATCAAAACCATAATGAACGCGATTAATAGTAAATAACAAAATCCATATATAAATAATATATAATACCTATGAATAAAGGTATCATATAAAGACATAAATACATAGATCTATATATATAGTATACACATATATATAATGAGTAGCATATTTCATACTACTAGCAAAACCATGTTTAATATACATATTCCTATTCCACTAGAAATGGACGTAGAAGAAATTCGCAGTAATCCCCAGTCGGTAAGGTCCGCAATCACTGCAAATACATCGTCCGCTACACCCATCGCCGCACCAAGGAGGCAACAATCATCCGTTCCACCAGTCAGGGAAGCAGGCGAGGAGCACTTCGAGGAATACGTACCGCCACGATGTAGCCTATGCCATCGACCCCATTTCTTAAAGAAGTGTACGATCTTCAAGACGATGACGCCCGCTCAGCGCCAACACATCGCTAGAGCCCACGGCCACTGAATGACATGCTTGGCAGACACGCACGCTACGATGGAGTGCATGTCAGACGGGTCGTGTCAGTACTGCCACCGACCGCATCACACATTATTTCATCGCTTCCCTCGACGTGCTGATCAGTCAGCGCACACCAGTCACCGGCATAATCAACAGCGGCACAGTCAAGTGCAACGCCGAAGAGCCCATCGTGCTAAGCAGTCTCGAGGTGCACGTTCGCATTCACCACCACAACATAGTCATCGCAACCAGCGAAAAGCGACGGGATTCAGCGCTGTAGTGAGTACTCTACAAAAACTACAGAGGCTTCTAGGCAATTAATTCACCTAGGGGGGCCGGGATGTTCATACGACTTCATGGTATGTCGCCCCACAACACAACATTCATCCCACAACACAACATTCATCCCGCAACACAACACTCATCATACAACACAACACTCATCATACAACTCCACATTCATCATACACAACATACAGCATCACACCACGCAACCCCATGCACCAAACACTACCATACCACAACATACATCGGTTTCACCACCTAACCGATCAAAAAGGATTGGTTAGATCGGGATGAATTCAATTCGATTTCTACGCTCGTAAACTTTGAACGCGTCCCGCCATAAATAAAAAATAGAAATAAAAAATATATATGTGCATATGTATTTAATAAAAAAATATAAAACATTGTGAATATACATACATAAGTGTCAGCCTGTTGAAGTTTTCCCCGAAAAGAAAAAATATATAACTGATTGAATTTTTTCTCTACTACTTTTAAATTATAAATCTTTAACTCAAAGGCTAAAAGTAAGTATACTCGGTGAAACTAAGTGTAACGAACATCCCTAAACGTGCTCTTCGCATTATAACTACATATGTATATATACACGTTCGTAAATATTTATGCACGTAGGCGTCTTTGTGTGCCTATAATTCTCGCAATTTATTCTTTAAGCTTACACCAACCACCCGAACTGCGCTCAGCTCTAACCATTGCGATAGTCAAACTGTCACAATATAAAGAAACTTTGATAAATTAAACAGATTTATTACCACGCTGCCACTGTTGCTAACAGCAATGCCAGCGACGCTCAACCACGGCTTGAGCGGAGGAGCACCTACTTCTATTGGGCACAATGCCGCTTACTTTCTGCTACTGTTACCAAATCGGCTCTCGGCTATCTACATACGTATTCTTATTCCTTCGTGTCACGTCAGTCGCCTGTCTGCTCGTCGTTTCGTCCTTCCGGCGCTTTGTTGTTGTGCGACTGGTATTTCTGATTTTGTTTTGCCGCATTTCTTTTGACTTTCTTCTCCTTCGCCTCCCTATCGACACACATTCGCCAGCGGCGTAGTTGACGCTGACAGTGCGACGAATGGTAGTGCTGTTGTTATTGCTATTGTTCTCAGTTTGTCGCTGCCAGCATTCTTTATTTCATTTCAGATTCTAGCGTGCTGGTAATACTTCTTTTGTCTTGAAGTTGCTGCAGCTGGCGGCTTTTGCCCACACACTCACACGCTCACACATACACATGTATAGCTTACCTGAATGCTTGTTGTGGTGGCTTTGGCATGTTATCCCTTAAATTTTTCCGCTTGACAGTCCTACTCCATCTCCGCTGACCGACCGACTCGGCATTCAATGTTCCCCTTGTGGATGTGCTTCTGCACTGTACATGGCTTGTCTGTGCCTTCGCTAGATGTTGGGCTCCTCAAATTTGTTGTCCTCCATTATATTTCTAGCTTTGTGCATTTATCTTCATTTTTGTTATCATTAATGTTGTTGTTAACGTTATTATTCGAACATAGCAGCTGTTGTCTTTTTTACTTTATTTCCCATTTTGTTGTGTATTTTTGAGTGTGTGTTTGTGTGCTTTTGCCTCCTGTTGGCTTCTCATCACAGTATTGTAAGTATAAGTTTAATATCATCATACTTTATTTAGCCTCTATCCATTTATTGTTTGTTTGTTTGGCATTAAGCTTTTGATGTCACATTACTCATAATCAGTCGCAAACAAATAAATGTCTGCATTGTCACCCGCGAGATACGTAGATATTCCACCATTGTATGATCTGAGTGTACATACTACTATGAGCAAGAAATTGTAAAACTTTTTTCATAATTTTAAAATTCTTAATTTATTCTTTAAAATATATGTCGTCTCTCTCAAAGTACTCTCACTTGGCTTCAATCCATTTGTGACAATGTTTTTTCTAATACTCAAAACAGTTGTTAAAGTCAATTTCCGGAATAGCTTTCAATGCGCGTATCGATTAAACGTTAGTTTAATGTCTTCAATTGATTCAAATCAGTTTCCCTGGAGCGGTCGTTTGAGTTTGCTGAATAGCCAGAAGTCGCAGAGCTAAATCAGGCGAAGGGCGATGGTTGCGGCACAATATTGGGTGAACATTTGGCGAAAAACTCACGAAGAATCAATGTAGAATGTGACGGTGCATTATCGTGGTGCAAGCACCAAGAGTTGTCAGCCCATAATTCCGGTCTGTTTTTACGAAGAGCTTCATGCAAGCAATGCATAAAACTTAAATAATATAACTTGTTTACGGTTTGGGGTGTCGGAAGGAATTTGGAGTGCCCCACTCCTCGATAATCAAAGAAACCTGTCGCCATAACCTTGATTTTTGACCTGCTTTGAAGTGTTTTTTCGGTTTCGGCAAGCGTAGATCCAGGACACAGCGCCAGTAAAAATTCTTTTCATGGCATCCTGGTAGTCAGAGAGCATTGTTTCACAGGCCTTTTCCAACATTCTGTACATTTATGCACCAGACACTTTCTTCCTCAATTATTTCAAAGAAGGTTTCCCCGCGAAATTTAAATTTGAAAGTCTTACTAATCGTTCACCCATTTTAGGCATCAAACTCCAATATACTATATATCCAGTATTGTAGACCCCCTTAACTTTGTTAAGATATCTAACAAATATAACCGATATATTCATTGGTGCTTAATTTGTATATTGGAACCAGAAAAAATCAGATGTAGTTCATAATGTTGTTATGGGGATGCATGTGCTTTACGGCTAATGAATTTTTGCTAAGCTTTTTTATCGCAAAAATTCGCTAATGGGAGGGCTATACCTGCCAAAGGGCAACATTATAAGAAATCTTGAATCGGAAATCGGATTGATCGAACTATCTGTACGTACTACTCTCGTCGTCTCTTACTAACCATCCTTAGCGGCAGTGTGCACTCACTCTCCACAAACCGCAAAATAATACTTGCTAAGGCTTTGAAAACAAACTAACCGGTATATCAATGTTATTTCTTGGGGGGTACAAAGAAACCTCTGGCAACTATTAAAATTATTGGTACATAAAAGTCCTTTTAAATTTATAAACCTATGTATTATTATAAGATATTAAACAAAAAATTTGTAGTTTACAGGGTTCAATGAAGCAATTCCTGTTTATGCTTTAACATTACATTTTTCTTCAGAAATGTGTCGGTAAATTAATTGTTTTGTACATTTTTATGTGTAAGTTAATTTAAATTTTGACTTTTAAAAATTGTATCTGAATTGGACGTTCTTTAATAACTCGCTAATAGAACAGAAAACTAGCATATTCTTTCAATTTTACTATAGTCCACTAGCAGTAATGTGAACATCGTCTAATGTGAACAACGCTTAACGTCAACTTCTTGATAAATCAATCGAGAAAAATTCAAAAAAACCATAACCAATGCAATTAAAAAAAATGCAGTCATAGTAGAAAACTTGCGAAAGAGAACTAGTATCTAATTAGCGTTTCTATGAAATATAGTGCGGCTTTGTCAACAATATGCTCTATCAGAAATAAGAGAGCAATATGTATGTGAAAATGTGTATGAAAATAACACATGCAGTGGACCGCGAATAAAGGAAATTTTTACAAAGTGCTGCAATGGTGGATCAAAGTTCTATAAACGTTTATAAATATTTATTTTATATTGCTTTTATTCAGATATAACAGGGAATATTAAGCTTGCCGCGAAGTTTGTGGTACCTAAAGGATACATCGCACAACAATATAAATATATATTAGCGCTAAGAGCTGTGTCGATTTAGCCATGTCCCTCTGTCCGTCTGCTTCTCTGTATATACGCGAACTATCCCCTCAGTTTTCGCGATATCGCTCTGCAATTTTGTACACGTTTCTCACCAAAAAACTGCTCATTTGTCGGGATCGTCGATATCGGACAACTACAGCATATACTTACCAGCCACATGAGCTGAACGAACAAAATCAGGCTTTTGTATGGAAAACTGTTTTATTTGACAAGATATCTTCACCAAATATTGATATCGATTATTATGCTTCCGCGTTGCTTTACGCTACAATACCGAAGAAATTTTGCAAATCGGTATGCTTGGGTATGCTAAATCCCATAAATTGAACGTTAAAAAATAAGTTCTGGTATGAAACGCCTATTTATTAATGAAAGATATTATAGCTACGGTGCAAGAAAAGTGAATGGCGGTCAGTACCTGTCGAAAGTCAGTGGCGTCCGAAGTCCGGTCGGCGTACTGTATGACGTCATCGACATAGTCAAGGAATGACCTTTTGATGCTCCTAGGAGGCGGTTCCGCTCCAAGCAGATGGCTGCAGGGGTGATTTCTGCGAAAACGTCCCAGCAGGAACTGCTTGGGGAGGAGTTCATTATGGAGACATCAAAAGACATCCCGTCGTAGTCCGGAGTGCAGTGTTTTGACAGGTCTGAAGTTTCCTCATCTGCGTGCCACTGCATCCAGGCGACCATATGGGTGCTGCGTAATTAAGGACCGGCCGGCCGATTGCCTTGTATGTTGCCAACAACGTTTCTTTGTCTTTTCCTCATGTGTTGCCGGCTAGCGACTTGAGGATTTTGTTGCTGCTCTGTACCTAGACGATAATCGCGGTCGTGTGGGGAGAGAAGGAGCATAGACTGTCGAAAGTTACACCTAAAATCTTAGCATTATTGACAGTAGGAATTTTGACGCCGTCGACTGCAATATTAAGCTCAAGTATATATGTACTCCTTCGTCCAGTTTGTAAATATGGTCGCTGTGGATTTGGTGGGGGAAAGTGTGAGGTTTCGTGCAGTGAGGAAACGAGAAAGGTCGCAGAGGTAGCTGTTTACCTTCGAACACATGCCATCGATTCCATTGCCCGACGCCAATATCGTCCAGTCATCAGCGTTCGAGGTTATGGAAACTCCCTCTGGTGGTTGTGGGAGTTTCGAGATGTAGAAATTAAACAGTAGCGGGGAGAGGACACCACCCTGCGGAACCCCCTGTTTAATTCTTCTCAGTTTAGATGTTTCACCTCGAAATAGTACGGATGACTGACGACCGCTCAGATAGTTCATGATGCACCTTTCTAACCCTGGAGGGAGCGTAGTTTGTTGAATGTCCTGCAGTAGCGTTGTGTGGTTGACCGTGTCAAAAGCTTTTGGTGCTGTGCACTTTTCGGAATCCATGCTGAGCCTAGCTAGCCAGGTGGTGAGTGAAGGTCGGGAGTAACAAGGCCTCAAGTTTCTTCACTACTGGGGAGAGGAGAGTTATCGGTCGATAAGATTCCCCTTTGTTGGCGGGTTTCTCAGGTTTCAGTAGTGGGACCACTCTTCCAACTTTCCACACATCGGGTATTTGAAGAGTGGTCAGCGACAGATTGAGGACCTTGGTGAGATATTTTACTCCCGTCGAGGCTAGATGCTTTAGCATTAGCATGTTGAATCCATCAGGGCCAATGAATTTGGAGGATTTTGCCTTGATGATGACACCCTGAACCTCCTCATCGGTGAAAGTAAGTGGCGCGCCGTCGCTTGGCATTTTGCGCAGCCGTCGGTTAACACATCGTTTAGAATTGTCTACCGAAGGGTGCAGTGTGAACTGCCGGCTAAAATAGCTCGCGCACTTCTTCTGGGCCGAAGAGGCATGACCATTGAATTGACCTTCAACTCGGTCGTCATATCTCTTCGGGTTTGACAAAGCTTTGACAGTAGCCCAAAGCTTACTCACACCGGTGGAGAGGTTGCAGGACTTCGGTTGCTCTATCCATTTCGGCCGCTTATGTTAGTTTACCATACGCCGAATCTCCAAATTGAGATCCTTTATTCGGGGATCCCCGGGATCAGTATGGCGTAAGGTGTCGCGCTCGGCTGCTTTGGCTGGGAAATTGGGGCGGATTTCCGCTATTCTTCCAGCCGGGATGAAGCGAGCGGTAGCGGAATTGATGTTCGCCCACACATACGTCGTTGTTGATCTGTTCCGCCAGCTCCATCCCCCTACGGTCATTTGACAGGCAGGAATGCCAAAGGTCGTGGTGCGCGTTAAAGTCGCCTAGTACCAAACGGTTTTCACCACGAAGTAGTGCACCTATATTCGGGTGATATCCTGTAGGGCAACATGTAACCGGGGGGATGTATATATTAAATATTTCGAGCTCGACATCGCCTGACCGGATAGCTATACCCTGACATTCTAAAGTAGTATCCCTTGGCTCGATGTCTTCATTGATTAGACGATACTGCACGGTGTTGTGCAATATGAAGGCTAGGCCACCACCATTATCTCGCTCGTGATCTTTACGTATAACGTTGAAACCGGCACAACTCAGAAGATTTGAGCGGCTGTTTAGCTTGGTTTCTTGGACCGCAGCTATCGATACACGTTCCCGGTTCATAAGTGCAACTATCTTTTCGATCTTATTCTGGAGTCCGTTGCAGTTAAATTGAAGTAGCCGGGTTTGTCGCGGGCAGTGCAGCCAACTTTTGACCAGAAAAAGAAGCTGTTTTAACAGGAAGAATGGAGAAAAAAGCTAAAAAAAAATCCAAAAAAAATCTAAAAACAAATGTATCAAAAATAAGAAAAAATTACTAAATAAAAAATAACAATTTATTAAGTTCATTTTTGTTTAAAAGATTTCCATTATTTATCTATGTATATCATCTTGGTCTGTCTCATTTTCGTATGACATATTCGTGCCTATCATCTGCAGATATTTTGCAGGCACAATCCTTCGTAATCTGTTTCTGTATATTAAAATAAAAATGAATAGAGTATATCTTTTGCTTGAAATAACACTTTACCTTTACCTTTCTATCTCCGCGTTTGACCAGGGTAAATACGATATTTGAATGGTCACAGTTGCCAACTCAAAAAATCTGCGGTTTCCACCAGAATCTTTAAAGTTTAGCACCTCAAACCAAAATTTGTTTGTGTCGCTGATGTTGTCCCATTTACTCAAATTTATGTTGTTGTATTGGCGTTCAATTTTAGAAATATTTTTGCATTGCAGGAACTCTAAAATATCTGTGATGATCCCCAAGTGGTCAATTTGCGCCATTGCTGTATGCTGTGCAATAAAAAGGCACAGTGATGCTTCCTTAATTTGCACATTATAATTTTCAGATGCTCTTGCAAAGTTGAGCTTGTTCGCCTGGGTAAAGCCACTCATGGCATTTGTGTGCTTCTTTGTTGCAGCGTGAGCTCGCAGATCACTCAGTTTCGCTGTGATAGTGCTCTTGCAATAGTTACAGTAAACCCTCTGCTGGTCTGTATCATCCCTGCGAATCCATGCCTTGAATTCATCACTTTTAAGCCACACATCGCGGCATTTTTGCTTGTATTCTTTCGGCATTTCACAACTTTAAGAATTTACGCGCACTTTTTAAATAGAGATGGAACCACTAAATAGAGATGACATTCGCGTATATCGAGAAAAACAATCGATCCGCCACCACATTTTCTGGTTTGTTTGTAAGTGACTATCGTAAAGCTACCACTTTTTCATATCTTTGTACTTAAGTGTTAACAGCACAAAAAAGTCAAAAAAGCCAACTGAATTTCTAAAAAAAAGCCAGAATTACCGCTTTTCCCAATTCCCGCAATTCTCAAATTTTTCCCGCAGTTAGCCTTCGAAAAAAGCCAGTTTTGACGGGAAAAAATTGGCAGCACTGGTCGCGGGTGTCCGTGGGTGTCGCGTTGTCGCGCTGGGGTGTTGTTAGGCGACGCCACTGTTGTAAGTTGTGAGGGCAGACTCCTGCAGCATGGGGCAACGTACGACTCACTCCACACACTTGTGATGCGAAGGCCGGAACACGCCGGTAACACCAGCCAGTACAGGAGTTGCACTTGACGTATGTAACATTCCGACGTATGACGGTCTGACACACGGAACAGACTGAGCTGCTGGTTGGTTCTCGCACGAGGATTGGAGCGGGATGAAGGTTGGGGGGAACAAGTCAGAGGGGGAGCTATGTTGCCTGATTGAGCTCCTGGGGACCGTGGAGGTCCTCTGTTGGCCACTCGGGTTGAGTGGGGGCGCGGCGCGCGAACTTTGTGCAGATTGCACAGCCGCATAGGTTTATGTCGCAGTATTGCGCAGGCAACATGGGACCACGTAACGCGTGGTCCACTCCCTATGAGTCTTAAGGCCAGAACAGGTCTTAAGATGGCTCCATCCATTGCATGTATTGCACCTGACCGAGGTGGAGTTTGGATTGAGCCGTTTTGCGCATACGCAGCAGAAAAATTCCTCCGGGCCCGGGTTGGACTCAATGCCAGCACGAGTCGGGAGGATACGGAGCAGCTCTGCTGCAAGGCATTGCTCCAATGACGACAAACACAAATTAACACTTACCGATCCAAACGGAGTTAGATCGCCGAAAAAACAGCCCTTGGTCGGATAAAATCCGAGTCACTTCCGGTGCGTAGTACCGGCTGTCATGGGAATTGATTCTGGACATTGTCTCGATACGCTTAGTTGATGCCTCACTTGCTTATTGGCTCACTCGATCATTAAGTGCTGCTGACTGCTATAGACATACACGCATACATTTATTTTTATTGAAAAATAAACTTAGAAAAATAGAAGAAGCAAAGGAAAAACCCAGAGACCTTTTGTTTGTCCACATTGTTGTTTTTCGACATGCAACACTAATGCTGAAGTTATAAAATATTTAAGAAAATAATGTGTTTACCTTGTCAGTGGCAGAGATATAGCTATTTACCTGCTTTGTGAGTTTTATTGTTTGCTTGTATTAAACGTGCTTTTACATATATATGGATGTGTAAATACTTGAATATATGCCTGAGAATGTGTGTGTTATGTAATTTTTTAACGTTTTGCAAATGTAATAAACAAAGGGAAAATAATTAAAGCTTATTAAGATTTGTGAGCTTCGCTTATATGCGTTGAAGTATGTGTATGAGCGTGTAAAGCTTTAATATTCTAGTATACCATAGTTCTCATTAAATAGCATTAAATTCATTATCTTGTTGAAAGGACTTGTATTATAAATGTGTATGCACATTAGCATAGTAAATTGTATGAGCCTTAAGCTTAAATATTTTTAAAAAAAGTAATTCAATAATATACACATAAGCCAAAACAGAAGATTAGGTATTTAGTATTCTACTCTGTAAGCTTTTGTATTAAAGTTCTTAGGTTTCTTAATCTTCATTACACCTTTATTTATGTTAGACAAAAACATAAATTTTATGGAGCTTTCATCAAATATTTGGAAAAATAAATGGAATTAGTAAAATGTTTATTTCGATTGGGATAATTTTATTCAAAAGGTTTTTGTAGATTAATGAGTTAGACGCTACCAAAAAGCATTCGCCTCAACCTTTTCAAAACAGTCTATATATATTAGGATGAATATCATGGATTTTTCGAAAGTTTGGCAAGATGCATATACTAAAGATATCATACGGCTAAGAATCTGACAGCACTCTTCTTCTTCCTTACAGGCGTTGATACCGCTTACGCGCCGAGTTAACATCAGCGCGCCAGTCGTTTCTGCGAGACCAGGTCCTTTTCCACCTGGTATCTCCAACGGAGTGAAGGTTTTCCTCTTCCTCTCCGGCGGGTATTGCGTCGAATACTTTCAGAGCTGGAGTGTTTTGGCCCATACGTATGACATGCGTAACTTAGTAATTCCTAAAAATGGACGTAGTTGTATACAAATCCCTTTATTTTCAACTGTCCGATTTCAGGAATTCTACGAAAAAATCTTCTAATAATACAACGACTATCCCAACGCAAGGGTAGACTTTATAGTTTTCGGTTAGTAAGACGAAAGAAACAAAGTCAGCGTTTCACAACGGTAGCTTAAATGCACATCTGAAGTGTATTTATAAGTACATTTTATGTTAAGAACCATTGAGGTTTCTTATTTTGTCAATATATTTCCATTTTCAGTATAAGTGGTTTTTGTTTAGAAACGTGGTTTTTATTGATGCAATTCTTTTCTCTTGAAGTTTTTGACAGCATTATTTGATTTTTACCCAGTATAAAGAAAACTCTTTAAGAGCGTATTATACCACATGTGGGGTGGCCTCCAAGATCATGCGATTTAATACTTGTTTGAGGGGTTCTGTGAAATCTCTTGTCTAGTGACTGTCTGATTTGTCTGTCGGACAACCCTGAACTGACTGACGGCTTCGAAGAAAATATTCAGCGAAATTGATTAATATCAATACTTACGTCAGCAGATTGTGTCTTCTCGATACAGCATTGAAGATTTGCTTTTCTGAATCCTCATTTGGTATCGAACGGCTCGGAGAGGTCCTTCCCGATTCTGACGGAGTTTTTGGTATCGCTCAATGTCAGTTTACACAACCGTGTTGGTATTTCAGAGATTTTTTATATAACAATTTATTTAATTAAAAATTGGCATCTCATAGGAGCTGGGGAGTTGACATGAGAAAGTCGCTGGAACACCTCTTATGCCTTGTCCGGCACTATATAGAACTCTACTCAAGTATCTAGGAGCTTCGCAGTTCAAAGGACTGGACGAAGTATCAAACGTAGATATCAAGTCGCTCTTAAAGTTCGCGAAAAACTTTGACGTCTTCTCTGACGAATACTTCACCGCAATCTAAACTGACCATCCATCTGGCGTTACTAAGGACCAAAAAGTCTATGTATGGCATGATTGCCGGCCAGTTGGTCTGCAATGCATCTTTCAATTATCTACTTAGGATGAGCTTAGGTGATTACTGATTAGTAATCTTAGGAGAATATAATCGTGTAAGTAAGTAGATTGATTTCTTCAAAATTGCCTACTGTCAACCTTCGTTGGTGTCACAATCTTTTCGACATCGACAATTTGCAGGTTTTATGAATAAGAAAGCCTTTTGCTTCCGTAACACAATGCTATCATGTACTTTCACACAAAACAAACAAGACGTTTCCCTTATTGTATGCCTTTCATTGACTATTTCCTTAAGAATGTTACAGAAGAAAATCTCTCTTTGCATTTCAAATATCTTTGATGCCAAAAACAAACCGAAAGTTTTAACTCAACTGGCAAAGCTAAGAAACAAAGCAGACTTGCTAAGCAGTATAGTAATGTTGATAGTTTAGCAAATGTTTGTTAGATTGCACTGAATCGTAGCAATGGCAACAACAACTTCAATGACTCAAGTGTGAAGAACAAGAATTGTAAATATTTACCTTTATTTTTAATTAATGCAAAACCCCAACTCAATTATAAGCACGAGTGGTTATACGGATTGTATGAGTACGTGTGTTTATTTGCGCATGTGTATTTCGAAAAAATATCTGCATAAATGGTTAGGTACAGGTATTTGCTTAAGAAATTACGTTTTTTGAGAGCAAATACTTGACAGTGTGGAAGATTCGCTTCTCCTTATACTTGCCTCAGAACGGGAGTGATGTATGTAAAAAGTTGATTATTTCTTATCCTCATTTCGATATCCGAAAGCTTGAGAACAATTAAGTATATTTAAGGTTCTTATCTTCTGAGCTTTCAGAAAGGTCAACTTTCTACTTAAACTATTGACTTAACCTAATAAACGCAACCCACCCACGCAATTATCTCAATATTTGTATTGATGAAGCATAGGAAAACCACTTATTTTGTTCTAATATATAATACCGCACAGCTTTTAAATATTTAAGCTCCAAATAACATATTTTGGAAAAATGAAACTTATTTAATCACCCGTCAAAAGAAAAAGAAATTAAAAAATGTGCACTCATTGTATCAGTTCGCACTATTTATGGCCGCAATTAGATGTTAATTACCTGAAAAGAGAAAATATAAAATACAAAGCCGTTAATTATATGCATACTTTAAGGCAGACAAAAATAACTGAAGAGTTTTTAATTGAAATAAATTGGAATAATACTTTTAAATAAAGTGATTTGTGGTTTTTATTTTTAATTTTGATCTGAAACGATTAAGAGGGTGCTTGACAGTTATATATAGAACTGTGGTTGAGGTAACTCTGAAAATGTTTCTTGGAAAAGAGAAGCAGAATAGTAAAATGAAAAGGGAAATGTGCAAGCGCAGAGACGTTTTATAACATTTATTATTCAAGTAAAATGTAATGGCAATTACAGACCCCAGAAACCTTTGTTTGCGTACAAAAATATATATTTTTTGAGGCAACACATGCCAAATATTGATTGGAACGCTTTTATAGATGCAATGTCTGAATATATTGTCTTTAAAAACTTTTCAAACTCAAGATGTAATTTTAATTTCAACTTCATTTCGTAGAGAACACGGCAGTAAGTTTTGGGCCGGTCGATTGGCCACGAAGATCGTCACACCGTTAGACGTTTTCCTATGGGGATATGTGAAATCTAAAGTCTATGCATACAATCAAGCTTTGATTAAGGCCTAGGAGCAAAACATCACGCGTGTTATTACCAGTCGAAATGCTCGTACGAGTCATCGAAAACTGAGCTCAACAATATTTTAAAGAGATAATCTTCAAAAAATAAATTCCAAAAAATGTTCTTTCTAATGAAAATAAACTTTCAATAAATTTGAAGTTTCTGTTCCTATTTTTAAACTTCGGTGTTAACTCAAACCCATCTGTTCATGAGAAACTTTCCAAACATCTTCAAAGTAAACACCACAAGCTTACCACTATTATATGTAATTTATTTATTTAATTTACATTTTTCTATTTAATTCCCGTTTCTTTCGCTGCTACAAATTGTCGCAAAATTGTAAGCCAAAAAGCATTATCTCGGCAGGCAATTAGCATTTTGATAAGTTCACAATACAAGTGAATCTTTCCCACATGCACAGAACAGCTTACAGCTTGAAAGTTCCGGTCACAAACGCTGTGCTTATGCTCAACACTCAATTGTTCCTGGCTGTTGTTATTGTTGTTTACAGCGCCACTTATCTGTTGTCATGTTCTCAATTTTAAAATTTATATAACACTAGGGAATCCGGCCACACGTTGCTGTGGTATACATTTTATACTATTATTCATATAATAAACTATTCAATACAGTGAAAATTCTAGTTACTACTAAATGTGAAAACGTTTTTGTCGGTATATAAATCCAAGGGATTGTACTTAATAATCCAAATAAATTTCATTGGAAAAAATAACGAAATTAAGGCTGCTTTCTCAATGTCTGGTTACCAGCCTTTCTGTCCAGATAATAGAGTTGTCCGCTTAATAGATTGTATTTAATACACATTAACAATGTGCATGGTTAATGGAGATGTCCGCTTAATAGAGAGTCCATTTAATAGAGCTTTCATTGTATTTTTATACTCTCGCAACAAAGTTGCTAAGGAGAGTATTATAGTTTTGTTCACGTAACGGTTGTTTTTAAGTGCTAAAACTAAAAGAGTCAGATATAGGTTTATATATACCAAACTGATCAGCGTGACGAGTAGAGTTGAAATCCGGATGTCTGTCTGCCCGTCCGTCCGTCTGTCCGTCTGCCCGTCCGTCCGTCTGTCCGTCCGCCTGTCCATCCGTCTCAGTTGCGTGTGAACAGCCGAGGTGAACGGACGTGTGCGCGGACGATTGCAGTTGACGGTGCGTTGTTTAGTGTTGTGATTAAAATCACAGGCGAATATTTGAAGGCCAGTTTTTTGCGAAATATAGACGCAAGTGTGCACATAGAAGGCGTTTTTATTAAAACGAAGAGGATTTGGTGCAAACAATAGAAGTGCAGTGTGGGTTTTACCAAAAAAAAAAAAAATATTGTGCAGACAAGAAAACTCAGTGTGGGTGTTACCCAAATATTGTGCGAACAATAAAAGTGCTGTGTGGGTGTTACCCAAATATTGTGCGAACAATAGACGCAAATTTATCGCGGAAAAACATACTTTTCCCAAGAAAAAGTGCACTAAGCGCAGTGATAAAAGGGTTTGTGTGTGCTACCTAACGCAGGTAGAACTTTTGCAAAAAGGACAGAAATTCCAGTGCGTAAAAACCCCGCGAATTGTTGGGTTTTTCCAAGGACTATAGACGGTGCAATATAAGTGCCTGCTCATTCGGGGAAATTTCGTGAGGCAGAAATGCCTAAAACAAAGAGGAAGGGATGTAAATCCCATGAAAAAGTGGAGGAGTCCGTGATCACGGTCGAAGTGGAGGCTTCTTCGGATTCCGAAGAAGTGCCTCTGAAGCCGCCGCCGCGGAAAAGGAAGGCCCTTAAGGGGTCATCACGTGAGGAGGAGGAGAATAGGAGCAGCTGCTCCGAAAGGGACAGCAGTGTTGAATGCGCTGCCAATGATGCCAAGGGTTCTGTTGATGGGGGAGAAAAAAAGGAAAGTTTTATAGGGCCTGACGCTAAGACTCACTTGGTAGCTATGTCGAAATTAACTGTCGAGTTATGGAACATGGTGATGGGGGGGGAGCTGCCCCCGCAAGAAACTATTTTGGGATACATGGATATTGGTAGGAGGTATGAACGACTGTTATGGGACGTGATTCTGGAGAATGCTGAACTTCGCGGGCAAGTGGATAAGCTGCAAAAGATGAAGAACGCAGTTGGTCAATCGACGAAAAGTATGGAGGCTCCTATAACTTCGGCGCCTGCCCCACCGGCACCTGTGCTGGAGGCAATAGCGCCAAAAGTGCCTAAACCTGTGGAGACCTGGTCTGTTGTGGTCAGAAGCAAGGCTCCTGCCACCTCCAAGGAGGTGGCCAAAAAGGTTGTGAAGGAAGTGGGTCCTTCTCTTGGCGTGCGCGTGCACGCCTTGAAGCAAATCAAAGGGGGCGGTGTGGTCATACGGACCCCCTCCATCATGGAGAGGGACAAGGTGGCCAAAAACACCAAGTTCGAGGAGGTCGGTCTTAGTGTGACCGTGAACAAAAAGAAAGGGCAGAGGGTCGTTGTGCAGGGTGTGCACACGGAGTTTAAGCTGGAAGAGTTCATGGAGGAACTCTTCGAGCACAACGTGAGGAAGAAATGTCCTGGGGCGAAAAAAGCTGACGTCAGGGTGGTAAGCAAGCCCTGGGCGGTTAAGGCAGATGGTAAGACGAATGTCGTCCTGGAAGGAGATGACAAAGTTATGCCATCTCTGTTGGAGGAAGGAAGGATTTATGTGAAGTGGTTCTCCTTCCGCGTGCGTGCCGATCGCCCAGTTGCCGGTTGCTTCCGGTGTATGGGCTTCGATCACCGGGTTGCGGATTGTGGGGCCAAGTCCGATGTCTGCCGGAGGTGTGGCCAAGAGGGCCACATAGCTGCCGTTTGCAACAATGCCCCGCATTGTCGCAATTGCCACTTTAAGGGCAAGCCGGCCGGACATCTTATGATGTCCGCTGTCTGTCCAGTATATTGCGGCATAGTCGAGCGCGCGCTTGCCAAGCATTGATGGGCGCGCTGAAACGTTCGGTTGGGTAGGTTAAGTAAGGGGGGTTGTTGGGTGCATGGGATGGGAGGATGGGGTCTAACCCCTGGCCACCAGTCCAGAGCAGTATGGAAGCGCAACTGGTAGTAGTTGCGGCTACGAAGTCTGACCGGAGACTTAATTCTGGTACCACGGGGAGCAGGAGCCCTTGGAGTTCGCTCCAACCTGCTCATGCGGTATGGCCCCTTGGGGAGTATTGTGGTGGTTGTGGTTTATACCCAAATCGCGGGAAGAGTGTTTTGATCACTCAATGTGGAGTTGCATTGCAACCGGGTGCCGGACCCACAGTACGGCAGAGGTTTTAGATGGGCCTCGAACCCTACCAAGGTGGTTAGTGTGTCCATTCCACACTGCCAATTGGTACTGGAAATGCCTGGCATTTTCAGGGCGCTGATCAACGCATTGATTTGATCCGTGTACTTTTGAGTACCGTGGAGTTAGGCTGTCGTCAGCAGGTTCCCACGTTAAACACACCGGACGTTGTCCATCCGTCTGTCCGTCCGTCTGTCCGTCCGTGCAAGCTGTAACTTGAGTAAAAATTGAGATATCATGATGGAACTTGGTACACATATTTCTTGGCTCCATAAAAAGGTTAAGTTCGAAGATGGGCAAACTCGGCCCACTGCCACGCCCACAAAATGGCGTAAGCTGAAAACCTATAAAGTGTCATAACTAAGCCATAAATGAAGATATTCAAGTGAAATTTGGCACAAAGGATCGCATTAGGAAGGGGCATATTTGGACCTAATTTTTTTGGAAAAGTGGGCCTGGCCCCGCCCCCTACTAAGTTTTTTGTACATATCTCGGAAACTGCTATAGCTATGTCAACCAAACTCTATAGAGTCGTTTCCTTCAGGCATTTCCATATACAATTCAAAAATGGAAGAAATCGGAAAATAACCACGCCCACCTCCCATACACAGGTTATGTTGAAAATCACTAAAAGTGCGTTAACCGACTAACAAAAATCGTCAGAAACACTAAATTTTACGGAAGAAATGGCAGAAAGCAGCTGCACTCAGACTTTTCTAAAAATTTAAAATGGACGTGGCGTCGCCCACTTATAGACCAAAAACCATATCTCAGGAACTACTAGACCGATTTCAATGAAATTCGGTATATAATATCTAATAATAATCTTAACACCCTGATAACATATACGAAATATGGGTGAAATCGGTTCACAACCACGCCTTCTTCCAATATAACGCTTTTTTTTTAATTCCATCTGATGCCTTCTCTATATAATATATACATTGGGAACCAATGATGATAGCGGAATAAAACTTTACACAAATACGGTATTTGAAAAATATGTAAATGACGGATAATGAAATCTCGATTATCACTTTATCATGCGAGAGTATAAAGTGTTCGGTGACACCCGAATTTTTTGTTATTCTGAGCTTTTAATTGTTGTTAGTTGTCTATATTATTACAGTTGCCATTGCTATGCGTTTGTGTTGTGCATGCGTGCGTATGTGCGTAGTGTGCCATTGTTTTCGTTAGCTGCCACATTTCTTCAATACGCAGATACATTTTGGCAACAATGTTATTGCGTATTTATACATACACACACATCCTTTGTTGCTGTTTCGTTTACGTCGCACATTCCTCTTTTGGTACAACAAAAATAATCTACTTGTCTTCTGCCTATTTGCATATTCTTCATATTTGCCTAGCTTCTTTTTGACTATTTGTCCGCTCGTCAACTTATCGTTCAGTGTCGTACAGATAAGTTTTACTTCAAGTTTACATATATTTGCTTGTCACTTAATTTTAACATCACTTTTACTTTGTTGGTATATGTCGTGCACTTACACAATTTTCTCTTAGGCATTTTAATTTAAAGGCCGGTAGAAAATTTTGTCTGAGAAATGTGTGGTTATGTTAGAAGTAATAGTTGCGAAATAAGACAAAATCAACCTCGTACCATATCACAAAAAAATCAGCTTCAAATTAACGAGCAAAATCTACCAATCAAATATCTAGACACTCATATTTCATCTTTTGAATAGTCCATTGCCATTACGGTAGACATGCGAACCAAAGAAAAAGGCACTCTACAAGTCATTTTCAATTTAACTGTAGCTGAGAAAATCAAGTCGAAATCGAAAGCTAGGAGTAAAAATTTGTAAGTTTCAAATAGGACCATATTATTATTCAGCGGAAAGTGGAAATATTCGTTCACATATCATCAAATGTTTTGTTAAGATTCAAAAAACAATGACCTCACCGTCCTTACCTACTTACCACTAATACCAAAAATCGAATGTAATGAGTTGAAATTGTCAGAAAACCCTTTCGTAGTTCTCCATTCTGATTATTAGTTTAAGAACCAACCATCGGTTTTCACGAACCGTAGACTAAAAAAAGATTATAAAATATTATACCTGAGGGACTGAGGATAATACGCTAATCGGAAAAGCACATTTTATCCAGATAACTCTAAACTTATTGTACTTCTTAGTATAAGGGGAACGAGGCGAGGAAACTCCGGTTGTAATAGCTCAGTATCGTGAGAAATTACAAAGTTTTTTGTGTTGAAGATTAGCCTTCGATCGAGCTTATCAGAAATTTTGGGTATATTTGCCTGTTCACTTTCCCTAAGTGTCAAAGCCAAACAGGCACGATCAGCAACAAGCAGCAAGCAGTTATTAAGGCTGCTACTACAAAGCAAATAATAATTCCTTTGGGAACTTGGGTGGAATTTCGATCAAAAGTGAGTACACCGAATAGTTGCCTTTCACGGCGTGACAAAACTATGAGCGCAAGCAATAAAGAGAGTGAATTTGTAGTAGCAAAAGAATTTGGGGTAACCGGTAGTAAATGAGCGTCACTATCGCTTTCATTATTATATAAATATTTGGATTATTCCGTCTACACAAAGACTATTTTTAGCAGCCATTTTGAATAAATTAACTTCATATTTATCAAAAAAGCTCCTTTCAGTACAGAAAAGCAGTATTCGATTAACTATTTCTCTACTCGCTATCTTGACACTCTCTAATTAAAAAATTAACTTGTTACCGCAGCAGCAAAGTTATCAAGTTGAATGCGTACCAGAGACCATGGTGATACGTCTTTAAAGTGGTAACATCGATATCTTTATTGCTCCTAAAAATTTTGCTACTACGAATGTTTCAAATGACAAACTCTACTGGCCCACACTGGTTTTGTCGCACAAACTTTGTGATGACTTTTGTGTATGTTGGTTTATCCTCAGTAACAATATATCGGGTGATTTTTTAAGAGCTTGATAACTTTTTTTTAAAAAAAACGCATAAAATTTGCAAAATCTCATCGGTTCTTTATTTGAAACGTTAGAAACTTACTTTTTGAAGATAATTTCAACTTCTTGGGTGGTCCATTCGGAAAGTCCAATTTTGGGCAACTTTTTCGAGCATTTCGTCCATTTCTTGAGATGAATTGTTCTCCTTGACGTAGTTTTTAAATCCATGATCTCCAAAATGGCCATAGAATCGCGAGCTGTGTGGCATGTAGCGCCATCTTGTTGAAACCACATGTCAACCAAGTTCAGTTCTTCCATTTTTGGCAACAAAAAGTTTGTTAGCATCGAACGATAGCGATCGCCATTCACCGTAACGTTGCGTCCAACAGCATCTTTGAAAAAATACGGTCCAATAATTCCACCAGCGTACAAACCACACCAAACAGTGCATTTTTCGGGATGCATGGGCAGTTGGCCACCAAGATCATGCGATTTAACGCCTTTAGACTATTTTTTGTGGGGCTACGTCAAGTCTAAAGTCTACAGAAATAAGCCAGCAACTATTCCAGCTTTGGAAGACAACATTTCCGAAGAAATTCGGGCTATTCCGGCCGAAATGCTCGAAAAAGTTGCCCAAAATTGGACTTTCCGAATGGACCACCTAAGACGCAGCCGCGGTCAACATTTAAATGAAATTATCTTCAAAAAGTAAATGTCATGAACCAATCTAACGTTTCAAATAAAGAACCGATGAGATTTTGCAAATTTTATGCGTTTTTTTTTTTTTTTAAAAAAAGTTATCAAGCTCTTAAAAAATCACCCGATATAATCATTTTGTTTCAACCACGTCAGCTTGTTATTAATTACTGGCCGCATATTCGATATTTTTATAAATAACTAAATTTTTACGACTAAAGCATTCGGTAAGTTTGTTTGTTACATCGTAAACATCTGTGGAGACTTAACTTTTAAATCTCAGCATCGTAATTTCACATCAATAATTGAACAGTGTTATTTAGCCTATTTTGTAGTATAGGACTGCTGTAGGGTGAGGCTAAACCAGAACCTAGACATATGGTATTTGCTATACTAATGATTTACCCCGAAACAAAGGTATTAAAACCAAGTCTACATAGTGCCGAAATGCCTTTGCCAAAGCCTCCAAATCTATCAGACATTCAGAATTCTTCTCCGGAACGCCAAATAAGCGAGGCAAAAAATTTCGTCACTATCATGGAACGTATTATCATAACCTCCAGTGAAAATAAGTTTTAACAAATTTTAGCCTTTGGTTGAGATTATATTGAATATTTACCTTCAATCTTTGATGATTTTTTTTTTGCAAGGAATAATACACATGTATATATTCAGGCAAAAAAACTGTAAAAGTGCAAAAAAAAAAATAAAAAAAAACAATTAAAATTAATTCAGTGCAGTGTAGGAGCAACTCAAGCAAAATCTAAGAGGTTATGAAAAAATCAAAATGTTTAGCTACCGGCTGGTGCTTCTATTATGAAAATTTGCGAAATTTTCAACAAAGAAGACAAAAAAAAAAATAAAAAATAAATGGAAGAAAACTAAAACATTATAAAAACAATATCCGCAATCCACAATATACAGTTGAAAGCATTACTAGCCAATAGAATCTATCGAATATATTAGCAAACACTTTAAACTGTGGCGTGATAATTTCTTTAATACAATACTACTAAGAGCGGTAAGTGATGAAGGCATGCAGCAGAAATCACTTGAAGTAGTGAAAACAATTTGTATTCACCCGAAAATATGCAAATTATTTTCTGTGTAAAAGTTTGTTATCAGGCTTTTGCTTGCCGGGAAATCAAAACAAAACAAGTACAACAAGAATAACAAACGCAACGTGAAATTCAAAAAGTTGCAGAAGAATTCCAGCTACGAGTGGAGTAAAGTCAAGTTAACTAAACTCAAGAAAGTGTGGAAAGCATAAATAATAACTTGGTATAGTTAGGCGGTATGTTCGAAAAATTGCTTGGCAGCACTTAGATTTAGACCACACTTTTTTAACCGGTAACGGCTGTTGCTCGGCATTGCTGTCAATGCGCCTAAAAATATGCAAATTATTATATGTATGAAACTCCATATTGTGGAAAGTAAAGCTCAAAGTTGGCTGTCGAATGCAAGCTGTTGCCACGATTTTGAAATGCCAGATAATTTTAAATTATTTCTTTGCCTGTTTGCCTCTAAAACAAAGATTGCTCTACACCAATTCCAGCCAGTGAAGTGCCAGAAGATTTTCAATCAATTTGATAGCGTTTTTGCTTTTTTACAATGATGTTCACCATGCAATAGTTTTTTTATGCCTTAACATTTGCTTTTCAAACAAATACTTCAGACTAAAATAAAGCTTCCAAAAATAACAGCAATTGAACAACTAGAGTTGGAATTAAACACATTTACGAAAGAAATTAAACAAGCAGCTTGGGATAATACTCCGGAGATAAAGCGGAAAATTATAGGTTCAAATTACCCTAAGGAAATAAAAATCCTCCTAATTAAGAAAATAAAGTTACGACGGAAATGGCAACAAACCCGCTCACCACTCGATAAAACCAAAAACGCTGAATTAAAACGAGAAATCCCTCATATTAAGAATGAGTCAATTAATAAATATTTATCTCAAAAAAGATGATTACTCACTCTGGAAAAGTGCAAAGTATCTGAAACGTCCAACAAGCCACGTTGTACCACTAAAAATTGCTTCCAATACATGGGCTAAAAGTGATTGTGATAAAGCTAATGCAATTGCAAAACACCTAACTGAAGCCAGTAGTATTTAAGAGAATCATGCAACAATTCCAGCAATCGTCATTTGTGAACTTAACAGTGAAATTAAAAAGCTTAAAGGTGAGAAAACAGCTTTTTTTATTACAGCTTAAATGTTAAAGCAGTTACCGTACAAATGTTTACGGAAGCTCGCCTATCTTTTCAATACAGCAATCCGTCTGACACATTTTCCAAGCCTTTGGAAAGTTGCCAAAGTTGTTATGGTTCCTAAGCCAAGAAAGAATCCTCACGTAGTCTAGTCACATAGAACAAATTCACTACTTCCACAAATCACAAAACTTTTTTAAAAATTAATTTATCTAATTGCTAATTTATCTAAGATTAAAATCTTTAATCGACGAAAAGCAGTTAATCCCATCGCATAAGTTCGGTTTTAGAAACAAGCATTCAACAGTAGAACAAATTCACAGAATAACATCAGAAATAGAAAAATCCCTGGAGGAGGGCAACGTATGATCAGCTGTATTCCTTGACGTTGCACAAGCGTTTGACAAGGTATGGCACGAAAAAAAAGAAATCCCTGGAGGAGGACAACGTATGCTCAGCTGTATTCCTTAACGTTGCCCAAGCGTTTGACAAGGTATGGCACGAAGGCCGTATGCAAAAACTAAAAGAATGTCTTCCGACTCAGTATTGTGCTCTCTTGGAATCGTATATCACCGTGAGATTTTTCCGTGTAGAACAAGGAAATGGATTCTCCAAACTAAAAGAAATTAAAGCAGGAGTTAATCAGGGAAGTATCTTAGGTTCACTTATATATATTCTGTATACAAGAGATTTACCGTTAGCACCAAACAGTATGAGTGCCACTTTTTCTGATGACACCGCAATACTATGCGTCGAAAAAACTGCAGAAAAAGTTACGTTAAACCTGCAAAATGCAATCAACTCTGTAGTAAGCTGGACAAAACAATGGAAAATAAAACCAAACCGTGGCAAATCGTTTCATGTAAATTTTATAAACAAGAGAATCACTTATCAACCTATAAGTATTCTAAGTGTCTGCATACTATATGCAAATACAGCTAAATATCTTGGCAGCACGCTCGATGCTAGATTACGTTCGAAAGAGCATATTAAAATAAAAAGGATTGAACTTGATCTGAAATTGTCGAAAATGAAATGGCTAATTGGGCGAAGGTCAAACCTGTCGATATACAACAAATTACTTCTTTATAAACAAATAATCAAGCCGTATTAATATTATACAACGTTTTCAAAACAAGGTGCTAAGAGGCATTGTAAATGTTCTTTGGTACTGCAGAAATTCTGATATTCATCGAGAATACAATTTATGAATACAGTCGCCGAAGAAAGCATCAGGTAGGTGCCCACTGCAAAAGGCTTAATGCACATGTGAACGCGGAGGCGAGAAATCTTCTTTTAGACACATGTTGCTCCAGTCGAATATGTCCAAAAAAAACCACATAGTTTAGTTGAAAGCTAAAATATAAAGGACTTAATTATGTACCATATGTGTATGAATATTACTATTAATTTCTATGTAATTTGGTTTTAAGTTATTCAAATCAAACTGCTCGTTAGTTTTTGAAACCAGAGGTAGTGATACCAAATATTGTTACAGTTTTAAACATGTTTGTAATAAAAAAAAAATGTGCTTTCCTCAGGGTGGCTGATGAATTTTGCTACATTAAGAAACTCAAATAATTTTTTTTTCAGTGTATGGAATTCACTTTTCTTTAATTCATGTTAAAGCTGATTCAATTTTATTAAATATAGCTAAATTAGTTTTAAAAATAATGGAATTTAGATGCCCCCCTGCTCGTTGATGCATGTGCAGCATCTTACCAAAAAGTTGTTCATTACTGCTTGGAGAGTTGAGACAGGAATAGCCGCAATTGTTTCTCGAATGGACTGCCTTAGTTAATTCGAATTTGTTGGTTTTGCTTTGTAGACTTCCTGTTTGCAATAACCCCACAAGAAAAAGTCAGGTGCAGTAAGGTCAGGCGACCTGGGTGGCCAACGGAATGTGGAGTTTCTGGATATCAGCTTATTGGGAAATTTTCGTCGCAATTCTGTCATAACAGGTTGGGCTATGTGAGGAGCTGCACCATCTTGCTGAAACCACACAGAGTTGAAAGAAATTCTCATTCGGCGTAATTCTGGATAGAAAACCTCTCTCAACATGCTCAAGTAGCGGTCTCCAGTAACCGTAACAGTGTGACCGTTTTCTTCGAAGACGTAGGGCCCGGCAATGCAGCGTGATGAAACTGCACACCACACTGTGACACGCAGTGGATGCAATTCCGTCTCATGGAATATCTGTGGGTTGGAAGCACTCCAAATTTATGTTGTCGTTTAAATCGAAATGTTCAACATGTTTCCATCCTCTTCCACCATTTGAAGCATCTTCTGGCAAAATTCCAAGCGAATCGGCAAGTCTGCAGCGTTCAGTTTGTTGGCCATTTGAATTTTATATGGGAATAAGTCCAAATCTTTGTGCATAATTGACTGTAATGACTGTCTGCTTACACCCATTTGAGCAGATAAGCTTCTTGTCGAAACACGTGGATTGTTTTGTATGGCAGCAGCTACAGCAGCGATTGTTTCCTCCGTTCGAACTGAAGGGTTTCGATGGTAAGGTCTTCTGTTGACTGTCCCATGCTCGGCAAAATTGTTTACAAGTCTCATTGTGGTCCATCTGCTCGGAGGACTGCCGCCAAACGTGCGCCTATACTCTCTTTGAACCAAAACTATGGACTCCAGTGCGTGATAGCGGCGGACAATCCAAATTCTTTTTTCAGTGTCCCAGTTATCCATTTTTGTTAATTGTAAAAGTCAATCTACAAAATAAAAAAAATTAACCAGATTCATTAAATAGAAAAAAAGTTATTTAATTTTTTTTTGGTAGCGGCTTTCATCAGCCACCCTGTATTTACATTTTCAAAGTTCAAAATTTTTCGGCTAATAAACTAAGACAGTTTATTCCAAGAGCGAAGAGTTCTGGGATTGAGTGAAATTTCGATTACGATGCTAAAACGAAAAGTGTTGACACGATCGATAGATGAAGAGAACTTCACACTCGCTTGAATAACTACCTACAACATAACATTCATTCTGAAATCTAATGGGATACTGCAGACTATATGAATTGTATATACTTGTATGTATATAAGTCTGTTTTTTTTTTATAGTAGGGGAAGCATCGAAAGCCGGAGTGCGGAACTTTAATCCGCTAAACCTAACCTACTCCCAACTCAGGACTCTCCCACGGGACCACCGATTAAGTATTACTTCGTGGGAGGGACAGGACATTTAAGTCTCCTCTATCGCGCGGACTGACGGACGCCTAATTTGTTCAAAAAGTCTCAGTTTTGTCATTATGGATGCTGACGCTTCGCTGACAGCTTTCCATTTATCAGTCGACTGACACATGAGTGTCGTTAAATTATCGACTGTAAAACTACCACCGAGTGTGGTTTTTAGTTTTTCCCTTGTATTTGAAAATCTAGGGCAATAAAATAGTACATGCTCAGAGTCTTCTATATGCTCTGTACACGTCGGACAGTTCGGACTAATGTCATTGTGGAATCTGAAAAGGTAATTTCTAAAGCACCCATGTCCACTAAGTATTTGGGTCAGATAAAAGTCTAAGTCCCCATGTCGTCTATCAATCCAAGAGTGGATGTCCGGTATAAGTCGGTGGGTCCAACGCCCTTTGGATGAGGAATTCCACCGCTCCTGCCACATTTTAATGCTCTTGTTCCTCTCCGCTGTCTTTGCCGATACTGTATTAGGCACTGATAGATGATATAAACGCTCGAGTTCATCTCCCTGGATGTCAATGGGCAGCATGCTGGCTAATACTTCAGCAGCGTCGGTTGATGTAGTCCGGAAAGCACTTATTACTCGAATTGCAGAAAGCCTATGCACTGCAATTATTTGTTTAGCATACGCTTTTATATTCATTGCCTGTATCCATACTGGTGCTGCGTACAGTATTACGGTACTCATTGCTTTCGCTATTAAGAATCGCCGGCTGGAACGCACACAGCCTGTATTGGTCATCATTCTCGATAGTGCATTGTAAATTTTGTTTGCTTTACTGGAGGAATACTCCAGGTGTTCTTTGAATTTTAATTTAGAATCTAATATTACCCCCAGATACTTCAGCTGCTCCTGCGAAGTAATCTCGCGCTCCCCTATGGTGAGCTCTATTTGTTCCTCCACCTTTCTGGTGCTTATAAGTAAAAATTCAGTTTTTTGCTCCGCCAGTTCCAGACTCACAGAAGAGAACCAGTGCCGTAGATCATTTACGCACTCGTTACATTTGCTTCTTACGTCGCCTAATTGTTTTGCCACTGCTACCACCATGAGATCGTCCGCATATGCTATTAGTTTCACATCTGTTGGTTGCTGTCTTTTTAGCACCCCGTCATACATGAGGTTCCATAACAGCGGGCCTAACACTGACCCTTGGGGTACTCCACTCGAGATAGAGTAGCTCTTGGCTCCTTCGTTCGTATCATAAATTAGCCTTCTATTTTTAAAATAACTCGTTATAATGTTTATGAGGTATTCTGGGGCGCGAATTTTTTCCAGGGCTTCGATTATGTGTGCCCATTTTGCCGTGTTGAACGCATTCTTGACATCCAGGGTGATCAGTGCGCAGTACTTTTTCGTGCCACCTTTCCATCTTTTCCCACTTACTGCACATTTCGCAGTATCGATGATTTCTCGTAGTGCGTCAATTGTGGATCTCTTTTTTATAAAGCCGTATTGTCTCTCTGATAGTCCGCCGGCTTTCTGGATTACTAACTCCAAGCGGTTGCGTATTATACTTTCGTACACCTTACCCATTGTGTCGAGCATACACAAAGGTCGGTACGATGAATGTTCTTCAGGTGGTTTCTTTGGTTTTGGGAGCAGAACCAAACGTTGTACTTTCCACGAGTCGGGGAATACCTCTTCCTTTATACAAGTGTTGTACATTTTAGCAAACAGTTGAGGTTTTGAGCTTATAGCTTCCTTCAAAGCTCTATTAGGTATGCCATCTAATCCAGGTGCTTTGTTGTTTTTTATTTTCTTTGCTATGGCCAGGAGCTCTTCTTCTGTGACTAAAGGGGGTGACTCTGCAGCTTCGTTTTGTCGCTTGGCATATGAAATCTGGTCGTGTTTCGGGAACAATGTTTCGACGACTTTTCCCATAAAAATTGCATCTTTCGGTTGCTGCTGCTTATTTTTAAATCTTGACATACAGATTTTGTAAGCAGTTCCCCAAGGGTCAATGTTTGCTTCTTTGCAGAGCTTCTCAAAACATGTCTTTTTGCTCCGGGTAATTGCCGACTTTAGAAGCTTCTTGTGGCTTTTAAATTCTTCTTTTAGGCGATTTTCGTTCGTTTCAACCTGGTTACGCTGTAGTCGCCGTCTAGCTGAGTGACAAAGCTTTCTCAGCGTGGAAATTTCCACATTCCACCAATATACATATGCGCATTGTTGCATAGCATGCTGCGACTAGTTCCTTTCGCACTGTAGATACCAGATGGGCGGCATCGTCCTCTGGTGCTCTTGATGCACTCCAGACTAGCTCAAAAAGGTCTGGATCAAACTCCTGTTGCTTCCAGCTTCGCTTTCGGGAAGTGCTTTTGCTGAGGGGTTCCGGCTCAGGGGTGTACGAAATTTGAGCTATAATCGCCATATGATCACTATATGTGTATATATTTGACACTGTCCATTTTATGTGCCTGCTGAGTGAATCAGTTGCGAACATAATGTCAATTATGGATCCTTTGTTTCCTTTTTGGTACGTGTTTTGCGTTCCACTGTTTATTATTGTTAGGTTCGTTTGACTTAGGAATTCTTGAATTAGGCGCCCGCGATGGTTTGTATTATATCTGCTGAACCATGCAGTCGACCATGCGTTAAAATCACCCGCTATTACAATTGGAGTTTTGCCTCTAGTTTCTAAAGAGAGCCTTAAGAGGAAATCTTCAAATTCTGTTATTGCTGCGCTGGGACGAGCATAGCAACTAACAAAATATATCCCTTGTATATTCGCCCATGTGAAAAAGTTATGAGCTTCTCTGGAGCTGGTCTTGAAAGGTTGTCCTTTGCGGGACCATATTGCTGCCTTGCCGGTTTTGTCTGCAATCCATGTGCTTTCCGGACGCTGGGAGTATTGTTCACTTAGTATGGCGACATCAATGTTCTCTTCTGTGATTGTCTGGTCTAGTAAATCCTGTGCTGCTGCGCAATGATTTAAGTTTAACTGTACTATCCTCATTTCCTTAGAGTCTTCACCATCTCCACGTACTTGGGGCAAGTCATGCTCAATACGGAGTGTTCCCCTTTGCAGAGCATCCAGCTCGGAACGTTGGTGCATGACTTTGCTAAATGTCCCGTGGTTCCGCAACGGGTGCATTGAGAAGATCTGTCTGTCAAACTACGGCAGTTACGCGCCATGTGACCCAGGTGGAAACATTTATAATATCTAGGAATAGGCGAGTATTCTCGAAGGCGGCAGATCGACCATCCTATCTTAACTTTGCCCGACTTTTCTCATACTTTTGACGCTTGATTTCTCCAGGTTTTGGATATCGCACTCTTTTTTTAGCGCCTCACAGATTTCTTCAGGTGTAGTAATTTCATCTAAATCCTTACACACTATTGTGACGCTATGGGTTTTTGGCTGTATTAGCGCCATTTCACCCACCGCGCCCTCTAAGACGCTTTGGAATGATTCGGCTCTCTTGTCCGCCTGATTTTTTAGCTCAATCAGTAGGTCTCCTTTCATTGTTTTTCTTATGTAGGTCACGTTTGCTCCCAACTCTTCAAGACCGCTGTCACTTTTTATCTTTCGTAAAATATCAGCATACGACGACCCTTCCTTCTTGGTTATAATGATGGCGTCCGGTTTCGTTCTTATTTTCTTCTGAATCGGCTTTCTCTTTTTGACAACATCCACCCATTTTTCACACGCGTTATGTTGACCCGTGATATCTATTATTTTCGTGGCCTCACTGGTCATTTGTTGCACCTTTTCAATAGCCTTTTTTGGCTTTTTTGTAGGGGGTAGCTCTCCCGATGCTTCTCGCAGCCGCTTTGGGGTATTAATCTCTTTGGAAATATGAGAAAGCTGTGTTGCTTTCTCTACCATAGTTTTTTCCACCGGTTTCTCAGCTTTACTATATAAGCACATTATGCTACTAAGTAAATCGCGCATTGCCTGGTTTACATGCCTTTGACCAGCCATCATATTTTCTAACTCTTTTAATTTGCAGCCCAGGTTGTTGAAATAGTTTGAGGGCTCATTATTTAGTGATTTCTCTTCACTTTTGCTTGCCCGATCAGCAGTTTCACTAAATGTTGATCCAGCAGCGGTGGATTTCTCATTTTTGCCGTTTGGGGGCGTTCTCAACATTTTAGAATTCCTCCGAAAAGGATTCTCTGGTGTACGCCCCATACTATTCTCGGAGGCCATAACCTCAGTGAGAAAGTAGTTTGGGTACACCTGTTAGTGAGTACGTTCAGTCCCTGCTGCTAAAACCTAACTTATATTATAAATGGTTGGCAATGCCTAAACCAAAAGCAAGACGAAAAGGAGAAAAAGCGGAAAAGCGAAAAAGCGAAAACGGAGAACAGCTGATTTGATCAAAGCAAAACGGCAAATTAAAAAATAAGCGCACGTTTGATTCGCTGTTATTAGGGGAAATAAAAAAGTTATTGCTAAATAATTTGGAAATTGGCCGCGAAAAGGGGCAGGTATTTGCAAATAAATTTTTGTTTAAATTAAATTGTACTTATCTATTTCTTTGGGTTTAGTATCCACTTGGATCGTCCGGAATTCCGGTAAGTCCTAACTCAAAAAATCTAGTGTTTTCACAATGAAAAGCTAGGATTATTTAGCGAATAATCCAAGAGCGTAAATAACACGTCCACTTCACTCAACACTAACTTTGAAATGAAAGTCTGTGGAGAAATATATCAATGTTGGGTTAGGCAGGGCACTACAAGAGCAGGGAGTCTGTACAAATATTTGGACGCTACAGTAGACACAAATATTTTCGACTGAATCGTTAATGCGCCAAAAATAAAATATTTTCCAATTTCGAACAGCTGCATTAAATACAGAGGAATCGGAAATTTCAGGGATGTACCTCCACAGACTCTATGAAGCTTTGATTGCAGAGAGCGCAAATTTTCTATGATCTTAGATTGTACTAATCTCTAACTAAGAAGATGCGTATAACTTTAAAGGTCTCCCATCGCTTATAGAGGTCTTCATTTTGGCGGCTGGATCAGTCAT
Source organism: Bactrocera neohumeralis (assembly GCF_024586455.1). Lineage (NCBI taxonomy): Eukaryota > Metazoa > Arthropoda > Insecta > Diptera > Tephritidae > Bactrocera > Bactrocera neohumeralis. Next base: position 56,924,960 of record NC_065921.1, read on the forward strand.
ATTCTTAAATACTATATACATATATATATATATATATATATATATATATATATATTAATATAAGTGTTTATGAAAACTATCATATATTTAGAACTAGAGCTTCCTCTCTAACTAAAGGGGAAATATTTGATATTAATATTTTAAAATGAAGTGTTTCCAATTTTTACAGACTATTCCTGACATTTGTGTTTAGACTATTTTTATACTATTAACGAGGTATATTAAGTTGTCACGAAGTTTATAAGAAATGAAAGATACTTTATAAAGTATATATTAGGTTGGAAAATATCTCCCTTCCGCCTTTTTGCCTTTTGAGTTTCGCGGTTGTGTATAAAGCGCTGCAGAGCTCGCATCTGGCAATACTATACATCTTTGAAAGGTCTGGACACAACCTACAAAACGACGATATGCATTATTATATTTATTATTATTATCCATGGATAAGCCAGCCGGCGGAAGACCTGTGCCGACGAATACCGATCAAATCATGAAACCATCGGATTAGACCGGGATGTAGTATCTCGTGTCGTCGCCCAGAAGATGGGAGTTAGTCACCAAACCATTTTAGACCATCTGACAAGGCTGAATATACAAAAACGCTTGATGTTTGGGTGCCGCATGATTTGACTCAAAAAAACCTTCTGGACCGAATCAACGCCTGCAATATGCTGCAGAAACGGAATGAATTGGACCCATTGGACTGGTGACGAAAAACGGATCGCATACGACAATATCAAGCGAAAATGGTCGAAGACCGGTGAATCGTCCCAAACAGTGGTCAAGACGGGATTGACGGCCAGGAAGATTTTGCTGTGTGTTTGGTGGGATTGGAAGGGAATCATCCACTATGAGGTGCTCCCATATGGCCAGACGCTTAACTCTACCATCTACTGCGAACAACTGGACCGCTTGAATCAGACGATCGACCAGAAGCGTCCAGAATTGTCCAACAGGAAGGGTGCAGTGCTCAACCAGGGCAACGCCAGAACACACATCGTTGATGACTCGTCGGAAGCTACGAGAGCTCGGAAGTGAAGTTTTATCGGCTCCACCATATAACTCGGACATAGTGACAAGTGATTACCACCTGTTGCTGTCCATGGCGAACAACAAGGCCGTTGGTGTAAATTTGAACTCAAAAGAGGCTTGTGAAAAGTAGCTGTCCGAGTTCTTCGTACATAAGGAGGGAGGCTTCTACGACGGGGTATTATGACGTTTCCGTCTTGATGGAAATAGATTATCGAACGAAACGGTGCATATTTGAACTAAATCTGATAACTGTAACACTTTTTATAAAGAATTGAATAAAGAGCAAAAAAGCGGAAGGGAGATATTTTCCAACCTAATATATAAAAAAACGAGCTTAGCCGATTTAGCCAAGTCATACTACTAGTCCCTCTGTTTTTGAGATATCGATCTGAAACTTTTTACACGCCCCCCAAGTCCCTCATCACTATCACAAAAAAGCATTTACATAACAAAGAACTCTTTTGACAAGAAAGTGAGGAGAAATGTCTGGCGAAAAGGAAAACTGAAAAAAGGAAGTGAAGCTGAACTTTAGAAGATGTAACGGTAAGGAACGATTGACGCAACCATATATACTATGTATATAAAAATTTAAAATGACTGTAGGCAGCATTAGCACGAATACAGCAAGAGTGTAAATGTGTTGAAAATACCTTTTCTGCAATTTTGAAACTATTTTTATGATCGATTTACATCACTTCAGTACTAAGGAGCACAAACACATACCCTCCTATATACATACGCACTTTCGCAGGACTGTACACAATGATGAGCTGTCAGCCCATATCATAATAAAAGCTAAGGGTAGTAGTAGGCACATAAAAGCCAAACAAACTTATTAAACTAGGCTATAGCTGAGGATTACTAACACGTTTAACCAGCTTTTTGGTTGACTAGCAACTTTTTAGTCGGCATGTAAAGCCGACAATAAATAACGTGTTGACAACGAGTTAGAATGAGCGGAACGCAAAGCAAAAACAACAACAATAAAGCAGTATCTACATATGTATATGCAAGTTATCACGCGACGCAAGAATGTAATTGAAGGAGCCCCAAAATATTGCGCGTGGCCTGAGTCAGCAACAAGTAGCGCACTCAGAATCATTAACGGAAATAACAAGTTTTAAGTTGCATCCAAAAGTTGCGCGTGGACTGAGTCAGCAATTATTCGTTCTCACGTCTGCCAATACCATCAGCACATATTCCCACTCATGCCTGCAAACACCAGCTCGCAACACCACAACTGCTACGCAGCAGCGGCGGCCACAACAGCAACAAGTAGCTTGAGGGTAGTTTGTAATTACAATAATTTTCAGTATAATGTTTGGTGCTCTTCGAGCTGGACGCGCTCGTAATAAAGTCAATAAAAACAAAATTGGCATTTTGAATTAATTTGCTTAAACCATTAAGCAAGGCACAGTAAAGTTTTAGAGGTAGAGTTAATAGAGGAAACAATAACAAGAAAAGAGAAATGTTCGGTCTTTCACACCTAAATAGAAAAATTTGATGAAAACGATTTTTCTTGCCAACGACGATGTCAACACACTTCGTCAAGTGGTTGCAAGCATAGCACGACAGCCGTTCAAGACGCGCCCGTGCGATGACATGTGAACTAGAATCGCTCATACGACGTGTATATCCGCAGGGCGGAAGCCCTTGAGTATGAGTTACCACGCACAGGCACACACAAGCACGCACATATTTCCACAGGAAAGTGAAATAACAGTATATATGTACATAGGTGAGGTGGCAGAAGTTGTGTGAAGAATGCGTGATTTTGGCGTTTGTTTTTATTTTCATAATTCTGCAATCATTCTGTATATGTTTGTGTGAGGTGCAAGCCACTATAACCGCTATAAATCGCTTCCATGTGCTTCTGTCAACTCTGGTTCTTTTCTTTTTTGTAAACTCCTTCAAATGAGTTAGCTTGGAGACGCAACTTTTCCAATTTATTCCCCGCACATCGTTCACAGCGCGCCTGTTTAAGTCAATGCGATATGTATGTTTATGTTTTGGCACACATACGCTTGCCGATAAATTAAACTACACCGCGTGAGTGTTTGTTCGTGTCTGCTCTTCGTCAACAACTTTAAATCGCTTGAAATATCCTTTTTATCCTTGACCGCATAATTACAATTTATGGACAAGAATTTTTGTTTAGTCTTCAGCTCGGTTTTGAGTTTTAGCTCTACTTCATATTGCTGTTTGTTTTTTTTAATAATTTCTTAAGTTTTATTTCATTTCATAATTTCACTTTCTTTTTTAACTTACTTTGTAATTCCTCATTTTGAGTTTTCACTTATGTGTTTTTATTTATTCTTGATACTTTTGGTTTTAACTTAAAACAGTGTGAATTTAATATAAGCTCAGTTGCTATAGTAATAAACATACTAGACAATTTTTGGACGGGAAAAACCAGCCATTTGCGTAGTAATGTGTCCATTCAAAAACGTGGCATGTTATAATAACTCTATTGTGTAAGAAAAAACCAAATTTTGTCACAACTTAAAGTTTTCTTGAAAAAATCTAGGGACAAAAATAGTAGTTACGAAAATTGCCAAGAATTCGGCCAGGATTTATCCAGCGCTAGTATATAATCTGCAAAGAACCTAGGACCACAATTGGAAATATATCTTACTTAAGATTTCCAAAACAAGCAATCTTTCAAATTTCGACAACTCCGACTTTTTCAAATTCAGTTCCGTATAATTTTCCATATATTTCTTTAGTATTTTCAAGGAAGACATTGCCTTGTGAATGGCAGGCATATATGCGCAAACTTTTTTTCGGACAGAAAAAAAAAGAAATTGGAATACAAGACACATTTATTTGCATTATTCAATAAGATTTAATTGTCCAAAGTTTCATTATGTTTTCATCCAACTCAGCTTTCCCAAAACGACAACGCCAACAAGCGTCGCACCAGGGTTAGCACGATTTGAATATTCTCATGCTTTTCTACATTTATAGAATTTAAGGAGATTACAATTTTTTCCCGCAATGTGATAATTACAAAAATTTGCATAGCAATTACAATGTTCAAAGCAAGAACTGACAAAGCCAACAAGGAGGCGGTAGGCAGCAGAGCGTATTGGGAGCTTGCTTCATATTTAGCTGCACTGATATCTGCTATCATATCTTTATGTTTTAAATTTTTTTCTGTGTTCTCTGCTTTCTTTCATGCGGAAATAACTATCTATCCAATGTGTAGGTAAATAAGTATCGCTTGCAATTTCCCTTTGGCGACTTAATATTGGCATTAGTAAATCAACAAAATTTTTCCACTCTGTGTCCTATGTTCTTTATTTTGTAGTTTTTATTATTTTGTGCTTCGTTTATTTTCTATCCCGCTTCGCCAAAATTTACATATCCATCGGCAATCATTTTTCAAATCACCAACCACAAATAAGAGGCACAAAGAATGCCGCGAAAAAACTGCAGAAATGCGATAATATATAAAGAAAGGCGTAAATGGACAGACAGTGACAAACTGTTTAACTTGCCAACAATTTTAGCACCCAATTTGAAATTATGCAGCCATCAGTGCGAAAAAACAGCAAAGAAATTATCTGAGACAAAAGAAGAAGGACGCTGCCAGAATGCCAATAATATGCTATTTTAGCTTACAACAACAATTTCAACGCCTACACGGCCGTTTAGTCAAGCGTATGTTTCCTTTCCCTGTTTTTTGTTACGCTTTAGTCAGCATTTAAGACCCAGCGAAGGCATCAAATAAAAAAAAAAAATTACTTCACGCTTCAATTATTAATCGCCAGCAAATTGACCTACTTCTTATATTAGCTGCAATCGAGTTGATGAGTCGATATGCCACCAGAAAATGATCCCAATCGGACGAAGGGCATGACTTTAGGCACCACTGCTACTACTGAAGCACTTATGGCCAAGAAATTTTCGTTTGTACATTTTGCGTTTTCGATGCCTACTCTTTTCATTTCTTCTCCATATCTATCGCGTTCTTTCTACACCATCTTATCTTTTTCACTCTTAGTCGCCAATGGCGTTTACTTGCGCATTTCCTCAGCATTTCAATATTTCAAATTTGTACAGTTTCGCTCATTTACGCCTCGATTGTTCAATCATCCATCACATTGAACATTTATTCTTAAACAAAATACGCACCCTCTCTACATCACTCTCTCTACAATGCTCACTTTCGTCCCTTTGTTGCCATTTGATATCTTCAAATGCTTCACATCCTTTTCCCCAACACAACTTTTATATGCTTTGCTTCGCATGCCTCATGTTAGATTTGCTGCGACGGTGATGGATCGCTCTGGCTGTTGCTAGGTCTCCAACAAATTTTAGCAGTTATGTATTCTGTTTTTGAGGAACAGTGTTTCAAAGGAATTACCTAATTTTCTCGTTCAAATATAATATGCATTTTTTATTACCAGTGAATTAGATGTGTTAATTCGCAGAAAGTGGAACATTATATTACTAATATAAAATGGGCCTATTGAGATGTCTTTATTTCTCTCAGAATTTTGAATACTTAATCTAAATTATTATTATACCTAGATGCAACCTTTCCTACCTAAAAATAGTATTTTCATACTTTCGCAACAAAGTTGCTAAGGAGAGTATTATAGTTTTGTGCACATAACGGTTGTTTGTAAGTCCTAAAACTAAAAGAGTCAGATATAGGTTTATATATACCAAACTGATCAGGGTGACGAGTAGATTTGAAATCCGGATGTCTGTCTGTCCGTCCGTCCGTGCAAGCTGTAACTTGAGTAAAAATTGAGATATCATGATGAAACTTGGTACACGTATTCCCTGGCTCCATAAGAAGGTTAAGTTCGAAGATGGGCAAAATCGGCCCACTACCAGGCCCACAAAATGACGAAAACCGAAAACCTATAAAGTGTCATAACTAAGCCATAAATAAAGATATTAAAGTGAAATTTGGCACAAAGGATCGCATTAGGGAGGGGCATATTTGGAAGTAATTTTTTGGAAAAGTGCCCCTACTAAGTTTTTTGTACATATCTCGGAAACTGCTATAGCTATGTCAACCAAAGTCTATAGAGTCGTTTCCTTCAGGCATTTCCATATACAGTTCAAAAATGGAAGAAATCGGATAATAACCACGCCCACCTCCAATACAAAGGTTATGTTGAAAATCACTAAAAGTGCGTTAACCGACTAACAAAAAACGTCAGAAACACTAAATTTTACGGAAGAAATGGCAGAAGGAAGCTGCACCCAGGCTTTTTTTTTTAAATTGAAAATGGGCGTGCCGTCGCCCACTTATTGACCAAAAACTATATCTCAGGAACTACTAGACCGATTTCAATGAAATTCGGTATATAATATTTTCTTAACACCCTGATGACATGTACGAAATATGGGTGAAATCGGTTCACAACCACGCCTTCTTCCAATATAACGCTATTTTGAATTCCATCTGATGCCTTCTCTGTATAATATATATGTACATATGTACATTAGGAACCAATGATGATAGCGGAATAAAACTTTACACAAATACGGTATTTGAAAAATATGTAAATGACGGATAATGAAATCTCGATTATCACTTTATCATGCGAGAGTATAAAATGTTCGGTGACACCCGAACTTAGCCCGTCCTTACTTGTTTTTACTACATACATACATGCAAAACATTCTATCAAAATGATATTTGTTTGAAAATCATCGATTTCAATACTATTTGTAGGTTGTATAAATTTAGGGGTATGGTTTGTCTTTCGCAAAACCAGCAAGGCGATTTCTATTACCAAAATATGCTAGGCATTGAATGAAACCTTTCAAATTGAAAATGCAGCAGTTACATTATTAGAAGACATATTGCCTACATTTAGGGGTTTGATGTTATTAATAATAACTGATAACTTCTGATTAATTTGGCTGGAAAACGGCGAGATGGAATCATCGTGAACTCTTAATTTTTCTAAATGATGGTGGAACTTAAAATTGACCTCCACTACTTTATATGGAAACAAATCACACGATCTGTTTGTGGTACGGCCAGGAATCTTTTTGTATAACATATGCACTTTACTTACTGTTATAATAAGTTACTTATGTATGATAGGTTACAGTTATGATAACGGCCTCATTTGAAAATTACAAATCAGAAAGTGGTAACATTAGTAAAGCGAATTTGATATTTAAATGCAAATATGGTAAAATTTCTATTCTTCTTCTTCTTAATTGGCGTAGACACCGCTTACGCGATTATAGCCGAGTTAACAACAGCGCGCCAGTCGTTTCTTCTTTTCGCTGCGTGGCGCCAATTGGATATTCCAAGCGAAGCCAGGTCCTTCTCCACTTGGTCCTTCCAACGGAGTGGAGGTCTTCCTCTTCCTCTGCTTCCCCCGGCGGGTACTGCGTCGAATACTTTCAGAGCTGAGAGAGAGTGTTTTCATCCGACCGGACAACATGACCTAGCCAGCGTAGCCGCTGTCTTTCAATTCGCTGAACTATGTCAATGTCGTCATATATCTCGTACAGCTCATCGTTCCATCGGATGCGATATTCGCCGTGGCCAATGCGCAAAGGACCATAAATCTTTCGCACAATTTTTCTCCCGAAAACTCGTAACGTCGACTCATCGGTTGCTGTCATCGCCCAAGCCTCTGCACCATATAGCAGGACGGGAATTATGAGCGACTTATAAAGTTTAGCTTTTGTTCGTCGAGAGAGGACTTTACTTACTGTTGGCAAGAGCAATCCTGCGTTGGATTTCCAGGCTGACATTATTAGTGGTGTTAATGCTGGTTCCTAAATAGACGAAAGTATCTACAACTTCAAAGTTATGACTGTAAACAGTGACGTGAGAGCCAAGTCGCGAGTGCGACGACTGTTTGTTTGATGACAGGAGATATTTCGTTTTGCCCTCGTTCACTACCAGACCCATTTTCTGTGCTTCCTTGTCCAGCCTAGAGAAAGCAGAACTAACGGCGCGGGTGTTGAGGCCGATGATATCAATATCGTCGGCATACGCCAGCAGCTGTACACTCTTATAGAAGATGGTACCTTCTCTGTTTAGTTCTGCAGCTCGAACTATTTTCTCCAGGAGCAGGTTGAAGAAGTCGCACGATAGGGAGTCGCCTTGTCTGAAACCTCGTTTGGTATCGAACGGATCGGAGAGGTACTTCCCGATCCTGACGGAGCTTTTCGTGTTGCTCAACATCAGTTTACACAGCCGTATTAGTTTTGCGGGGATACCAAATTCAGACATCGCGGCATAAAGGCAGCTCCTTTTCGTGCTGTCGAAAGCTACTTTGAAGTCGACGAAGAGGTGGTGTGTGTCGATTCTCCTTTCACGGGTCTTTTCCAAGATTTGGCGCATGGTGAATATCTGGTCGGTTGTTGATTTTTCAGGTCTGAAGCCACACTGATAAGGTCCAATCAGTTTGTTGACGATGTGCTTTAATCTTTCACACAATAGAACCTTATATGCGATGTTGAGGAGACTAATCCCACGGTAGTTGGCGCAGATTGTGGGGTCACCTTTCTTATGGATTGGGGATAGCACACTTAAATTCCAATCGTTGGGCATGCTTTCGTCCGACCATATTTTACAAAGAAGCTGATGCATGCTCCTTATCAATTCTTCGCCGCCGTGTTTGAATAACTCGGCCGGCAATCCGTCGGCCCCTGCCGCTTTGTTGTTCTTGAGGCGGGCAATTGTTATTCGAACTTCTTCATGGTCGGGTAATGGAACGTCTGCTCCATCGTCATCGATTGGGGAATCGGGTTCTCCTTCTCCTGGTGTTGTGCGTTCACTGCCATTCAGCAGGCTGGAGAAGTGTTCCCTCCATAATTTAACTATGCTCTGGGCATCAGTGACTAGATCACCTTTGGGGGTTCTACAAGAGTATGCTCCGGTCTTGAAACGTAATTAATTTTACTTTTGAGTTATAAAGATTTCAACAAGCTGGATTATATATACTTATTTCGTTGGAAGTGAGGAAGGATACATAAAGACCAAACACATTCCTAACATTTCGGCGCGTAGTGATGTAAGTGACAATCTAAGCAATTACATATACAAGTAAAATCTTAAATGCCAGCAGTAAAATTTCCGTTCTGAATATTAGTCAGCTACGAAACATAGCTTTCTAAAAAGACTCATTCGAATTTAAATCGAACTCTAACGAAATGACTCCCTACGTCCACTAATTTTCTGCCCATTTTTATACCCAATTCCTACTCTTGTGTTCTCGCGGCGCACCATGGAAACGAGAGTAACTCTTGTGGAAGATGCGGCAGCCAAGTTCGGTTTTGATTCGGTTCGGTTTAAGTGTTCGCTGAGGCCTAATTGCAGCGTCTGTTAACCAGAGGTGCTATATAAATGTGTGTAGAACTTTATACAACTCGGTTGTTGGCTGGGACGGCCTCAGATGAGAAGCCCCCTTTTGATGATGACCACTGCAACCTATTCCGCTTTATGGGCATACACCTGGAACGTTTGATCCTTCAATTGGGAAGGTGCCGTATACCCAGCTGGTTGATGTCGTGGTAAGAGTAAAAGCTGACATCATCACCGTCCAAGAGGTGTGATGGAGGAAACAAGGACTGAGACGAGTAGGCCATTGTGGTATTTACTACAGTGGCCATATAAAGGTGTTTGATTTGTATCTGTCATCAAACATTGACCTCAAAAAAGAATTTGTCTTTCCTTACAATTGGTGGGGGGATGAAAAATCTTATATAGAGGGAGAAATCTTTATTATAATTTTATTTTGATATAATCCTTGTTTATATACTTAATTATTTTGTTCACCAATATTTCGAGAGTACTTACCGAGAATTCGAGAATTCTGCCTCACGAAGTGGAAGTTACCTTATATGGTTAGAACACTGAACAGAGGAACGCTTTAAAATATTTTCTTCTTCTTGAGGTTCACGATTAGTATGATTTTATTTTATTCTTTTTGTTTCAATATGATTTTACAACTTAAGTTTCACAATATCCGTTTTACAATCTAAGTTCTTTACAATTTCCTTTCACACTTACGCCAATATCTTTCAATTTAAACACTCTCTTTTAATTTTAAACAATATCTTTTACAATTTTAACTTTCTTTTCGTTCTTTACACTTCCTTTCACAACTATATCAATATCTCTCTTTTAATTTTTAAAACAATATCTTTTCAATTAACCAATTAAATTTTTTGTGCTGAGGTTTTCGCTAACGGACCGGTGCGCATGTTTGTCGGTGTAAGTGCTTTTTCGGACTGTGTCGAACAAGTGCCGGCACAGCGTCACCTTCCCTTGGGTACAAAATGAAACAGGAACAAAAACCGTTGGATATGGAGAGGATCAGTGATGCCCTTTTCTTTTTTCTGATTAGTGAGGTATGATGCGGTCTTTCACACAATCGGCACAAGGTGTCAGATTCGCACTCACGCGTGGCGTGTGACTGGGCCAAGCAGTTTAAACAATGCCCATGTGCCTGTGCCACCTTCTGACGTTGTACGGGTAACATTCCCTTGAAAATGGAGCAATGCTGCAGCCTATGTGAACGGCAACAGAGCGGACATCTGGTGCGGTGCGGTTTCGGAGGCGCCGGCGTCGGTGCTGCGCGTGTTGAGCTTCGTGCCACGTTTGGCGCCGTTGCTGCGGTGATGGTTCGGGGCGCTGCTACTGGAACAGTTCCAGAGCGCGGCACAGTAACAGCCGAACGGAGAGTTGACGTGGTGGTTACAGGTGTATCGGCGTCCATATCAATCTGTATGAAGAAAGAAATATCGTAATGGTTATAATTTGTTTGCTCGTAAGCGCGCATGAACAGGGTGCCACTTTAGGTGGCATGACTAAATGATGGTCCGTCTGTGGGGTTGCAATATATATGTAGGTCTACGTTTGTCTTTCGGCTTGAAGCTTATTATAATTATCTTTGCGGTTTTTCTTAATGATATCGACCTCTTATTATTTACGTTTTCGTAAGTAGCGGCAGTTGGCAAGAAACATAATTTAACAAGCGGCCGGGTTAGCGTTCCATTTTGCGTACGGAGATCAACCACCCGGATGTGACCATCTGAATCGTAGTGAAGTTTCTCTATGCGGCCAAGTCGCCATTCTGTGGGGGGAAGACAATCGTCGTGAACTAGGACACAATCTCCAAGCATTGGCGCCTGTTCTGGGATTTTCCATTTATACCTTTTGTGAAGGTCCTTTAAATACTCTTCTTTCCATCGGCGGCTAAAATTATGACGGAGAATTTTAATTCGTTCCCATCTGTTTAGTAAGGACGGCGACTTCATGCCTGGCTCAGGTGCGGCCAGAATGGGCGCTCCTTTAAGAAAATGCCCTGGGGTAAGGGCAGCAAAGTCTGAGGGGTCTTGCGAGAGTGCAGCGAGATGCCGTGAGTTGAGAACGGCTTCGATTCTGGTTAACAATGTCGTGAATTCTTCATAATTGAATTTGAGGCTGCCAGCGAGCTTTTTGAAATGAGATTTAAAGCTTTTTACCGCTGATTCCCATAAACCACCCATATGAGGAGCGCTTGGGGGGATGAACTGCCAATTTATACCTTGAGGGGCGTATTTTTTAACAATGTCAGATGAGACTTGTTTCATGAACTCCACAAACTGTTTTTCTGTAGCTCTTTGAGCTCCAATAAATGTTTTGCCATTATCGCTCATGATTTGTGAAGGAAAACCCCGTCTTGCGACGAAGCCTTTATCTGAAAAGGACTAGCAAAATCGACACCTGTAGTGGTAAAAGGCGGAGCAAAGTTGCAGCGTTCAGGTGGAAGTGCTGCCATAATCTGCGTTCGCATTTTCTGTTTATGCATAGTGCAGATCTTGCACATGAAAATGCATTTCTTGACTTGGGGCTTCAGACGTGGAATGTAATATTCCTGTCGTACCACATGCTGCATGAGACGGTTTTCGGCGTGTAGCATTAATATGTGGATGTAATGCAGGAATAATGTGGCAAATGGAGATTTCTCAGGTATTATTATGGGGTGGCGCTCGTTGAATGTTAGGCTTGAATTAGCAAGCCGACCATTGGCCCGAAGCAGCCCTTTCGTGTCTAGAAACGGGCTTAGAACTAAGAGTGAGCTCTTTTTATCAACCGGCTTCGATTCTCTTAGTCACGATATGTCGCGGCTGAAGTAGCGCGTTTGAGTTGATGCGATAAGAGCGACCTTTGTCTTTTGTAAGGCTTGGTGCGTCAATGTATCGCATTGGGGGTAAGTTGCTGCTTTCAGTTTATGTTTAAGTCGCTCTATGAACTGGAGCATATAGGCGACGACTCTGAGGGCTCGGGAAAACGATGGAAATCGTTCAAGGATGTCATTATCCTCTAATATTGTGTGGTAGGTGTCGATTTTTCGACTTTCGGGCGCAATTATGTTGCGCATTGGCGATTGTGGCCAAGAATCGGAAGATTCTGCTAGCTATCGAGGGCCATTCCACCAGAGCGGGGTGGTGGCAAGGTGCAGGGGTTTGCACTCTCTTATACCTAGATCGGCAGGATTGTCAGCACTGGCTACGTGTCGCCATGTGGCGGATCCCACTAGGTCAAGTATTTGCGAGGTTCTGTTAGAAATATATGTTTTCCACGAATGTGGGGCTAGGACTATTTCGGAATCAGACCAGAGATAAAGCTTGTATTTCGCCATGTCTAAGTGGGTCTGCACCATGGAAACTAGTTTTGCTAGTAGCAGGGCGCCGCAGAGTTCAAGTCGTGTAGACTTATCGTTTTTAGAGGCGCAACTTTTGCTATTGCCACTAATAGGTGGCTTGTGGTTGCGGTATCGCTTTGTGTGCGTACATATATGGTGGCACAATATGCCTTTTCAGAGGCGTCACATATGCCATGTAGTTCCACTTTGTATTCGGAGAATAGTTTACCCACCGTGGAATTTGTATCTGCGAAATGTCGTTCAGATTACTCGCTAACTGAGACCACTTTTCGAGACGAAGTGGTTTCACTTGCTCGTCCCAGTCGGTACCATCTAGCCATAATTCTTGTATCAGGATTTTGGCTTGTATCATAATTGGCGAAAGCCATCCTGCGGGGTCAAAAAGTTTTGCCACAGAGGAGAGAATTTGGCGTTTTGTAATGGCGGATAATGCGGATATGGATTCAGTCGTGCATGAAAACTGGTCCGATATCGCATTCCATTGGATGCCCAGAGTTTTTATGGTACTATCCTTTTCGAATATAAGGAAATAAGTATCCAACAAATTATCGTTTGGTATATTTTTTAAGATATTTGGGTGATTAGCTGTGATCTTTTTTGGGGGAAACCCTGAGGTGTTGAGGGCCTTTATCACTAGTGACAAGGACTCGTATGCTTGTGAGAGGCTGTGGCTCCCAGACAGGATATCGCTTGTGTTTGTAAGCCTTGTGTCTGTCATTTCGTGGAGTGTACGTATGGCTAGATATGGGGCACAGTTTACACCAAAGGTAACTCTTTTCAATCTAATGTCGCGTAGTGGACTATTGGGAGATTTTCGGAAAATAATCCATTGAAAATATTGATCATCTTTATGAACAATTATTTGTCGATTCATTTTTTAGACATCCCCATTGAATACGTATTTGTATATACGCCAATTTAATATGAGGAGCATTAAATCTGGTTGGAGTGTGGGTCCCGTAAATGGAATATCATTTAGGGAATTCCCCGAGCTCGTGGATCTTGAGGCATTGAAGACAACTCTAACCTTTGTGGTTTTTTTATCAGGCCTTACTACTACATGATGTGGCAAGTAGAATGAGCAATATTTGCCTTTTGTAATTTTTTCGCATGGGCTTACTTCCTCCATGTGGTCTAAATGGAGGTATTCTTCTAAGACACCATCATAATCTCGTTTAACCTTTTCTAAGTAGGTTTTTTTCCATACTTAGAAACTGCTGTATTGCAGAGGTGCGAGAGTGACCTAAGGCGAGTGTGTCTGGAAGTTGTTGTTTTAGTGGTAGTCGTACGACATACAAACCATTATCTGATCTAGTAGTTGTGGCTTTGTAAAAGTCTTCACAATACTGATCTTCGACTTGGCTTGTTTAGTTGGCAGATTTAGCCTAGTTTGTGCCCTAGACGCTATGAAAGATCGTTGTGATCCTTGGTCTATTAGGGCTCTGAGCTTAAACAGTTCTTCTCGATGTTCGATGGAGACGACTGCTGTGGGTAGTAGTACCCTACTTTGATCTTCGCTGTGTAGCGTTTTTGTTTTGTTTGAGTTTTTAAAGCCTTTGAGCAGCATGGCGCTTCTTGGCATATTTCGGGATTTTGAGATTCGGGAGTTGCGGTTGCAACTAAACCCGTGGCTCTTTTTGAGAAAGCGCTAGTTTGGGGTGTGTTGGAGAAATTATTGAAGTGCAACATTGAATGATGCCGTTTGTGGCAATATACGCAATTGAATTTGCTTTCGCAATTATTTAAATTGTGTGAATGGGACAGACAATTTGTACAGAGTCTTTTTGATCTGACAAAGTTGTTCCTTTCATTAATATTCAATTTTTTAAACTTATCGCAAGATTTGAGTTCATGCCCTCCTGTGCATAATTCGCATGACGTATGTTTGTTTTCTTCGGAAGTGAACGATTGTGTTTTGAAAAAACTACGATTTAAGTAATGAAGCTTCGATTTAGGTGGTGTTGAACGTTTTTAGTTCTGACCATTTTTTTTATCTACCCTTTCCGCAATTTCATTTTGGTTAGTTAGAAAATCTTTCATCTGTTGCCACGTTGGTCACTTTCTTCGCGAAGAGAGCGATCGCTCCCACAAAAGCAACGATTTTTCTGGTAATGCCGCGGAGCATATGTTTACCAGTATGGGGTCCCAATTGTCAGTGGGAATATTCTGTGTCGATAGAACCGACAAACAATTCGAAACAGTGGATCGAAGTTTTATGAATTCTTCACTTGTTTCTTTCTGAATTTTTGGTAAATTCATTAGTATGGTCACTGGTTTGTTGGCCAATATTCTTTCATTCTCGTATCGTTCTTTTAAAGCTTCCCAAGCCAAATTGAAATTGTTGTCATTAAGAGTATCGGAGGTGATACAATTGTTGGGCTTGTGATAATTTAGGATGGTTTATGTACACGGCTGTAAACATGTCCCGGAAGGACGGCCATTGTTCATAACCTCCATGAAATATTTCTGTGTCGCTTGCTGGCACTTTGAGGTGAATACCTGAACTTGCCTCTTGGGCCTGTGTTTGTGGTATTTCTACTCTCAGTTGTGGATTTGGTGCAATTGACTTTGTTAATTTTAATTGATCAGAGATCATGGCTTTTATCTCTTCATATTGGTCAAGACAATTTTCATATTTTGAGTAAGCCGAGGTTTTGAAGTTTTTCGGAAGATCCGAATCGTCCGTTTCTACAATAAGCCGCTTGGAGACGTGTCCAAAAATTGTCAATGTTTTGATTCTTGATTTCTAGTACCGATTCAGAGTTATCTTGAATCGGCGAAGATGAGAATCGAGTGCAGTATCGTATTAAGCTGTCACTCTCTGATAAAAATTTAGCGTACGAAATATCTTTACCCCGTTTTTGCTTTGTGGCACCTTGCTTCGAGCGTGTAGCTTCTGCCGGTGTACATGGACTTTTTTCATCCGAAATCATTTTTAGTATTTTTAGAAATTGATGAGATTTAGATTCCTTTGAATCTGTGTTCATTTAGATGAAAATGGTAATAAATGTATATGTATAATTTTTTCTTTCGATTTAAAACAAACGGATAAATTTTGAGAACCGTAAAACTATATCACGTCGATAAGAGCTTTAATTTTGTTAAAAGTAATAAAATACGCGTTTTTCAGTTTTAACGTTCGCGCGGATGTATGTAGTTTGTTTTTAAACTTTATATATTATATATATGCGGACTTATCTGAATGTCCCTGTTTGTGCACTCGTTAAAGAGGTCACTTTGTAACTATGCATGCACGATATGCTCAATTATGTGCATGTAATATGCGTAAAATGTAATATGCATGTAATCCTGCTTGTTCTATGACGACGAACAAGAGGAAGTTACCGATATGGACTTTGAATATAAGTATGTACTATGTGAGTATGTACAGATTAGTACATATGAAAATATTTATTTATTTATCTATGAAAATATATTAGGGTGTGCCATTTTGAGGCAAACTTTTTTTTCAACTGAAAATCAGGCTCAAAACTTTCGAAATGTGTAAAAAAAAAGTCACTCAAAAGATGAGCTCTTAATATTGATATTAAGAGGTGCCTATTTAAAATTTTCTGTTTTCCATATAAATTACATGGAAAAAAAATGATTTTTTTTTTCCATGTAATTTATAAAAAAATGATTTTTTTTCCATGTAATTCACATGGAAAACAGAAAATTTGAAAGAGGCACCTCTTAATATCAATATTAAGAGCTCATCTTTTGAGTGACTTTTTTTTTACACATTTCGAAAGTTTTGAGCCTGTTTTTCAGTTGAAAAAAAAGGTTGCCTCAAAATGGCACACCCTAATATATATATATATATATATATATATACATATGTATGTTTGATTAGTTTAGATTTCTAAAATTCTAAGTATAGATAGGTAGGGTTTTCACAAGTCTCCTAAAGTTATAAGTTATAATGATTCGAAAACATTTTATTGAGAATTGTAAGTTTGAAAACTCATTTTGGTATGAAACCCAACAACAATTTTTTTAAACAAGCGTAAAAATTTATAATTTTACGATTTTACGATGCTTTACGACTTGTTGTGGGTTCCCCAAATATATGCTATATTATAAATATTTATTTATTTATATATGTATGTACTATATATAAATTTTAATTCCGCGTCTGTATTTTGAAGAGCGCAAAAACCCGAAGTATACGCCAAAATGGGAATGATGAAATAGTGTTGTTCCCGATTATTTTTCGCGCCGGTATATGCATATATTTTTAATATAAGTTAATGTATATTAAATATATCTATGTATGTATGTTTGATTTTATGTTGGATCTTTAGCCGTTTTTATGCTTTAATCTGCCAGCGCTTAATTATGTTACGCAATCCTGCTTATTGCTTCAGTAAGCAAGAGAGGCAACTAAAAGTTTAGGCAAGTATAAACTGGAATATTTGTACACATATGTACATATGTATACATATCTTTCCTTTTTTTTCTTTTCGAAGAAGAGCTTAGCTAGATTTATGTATATTTTTACACAACCGTTTTGTAAGACTTCAAACCATTGCCAATATGGGCTTCACACATACATACATATTAAGGTGGGCCAAAAAAAAAATTTTATTTTTTTTCTTAGTTACCATGAAAATCTCATCCGACATGACTAAAAACAAGTTCTGGTAAGACCTGAGCTCTTAATATTAATATTAAGAGGTGCCTCATCGACATTTTCGATTTCCCATATAAATAACACAGGAAATTTTGTTTTTTTTTTGTTTGGAGTTTTAATGTACACAAACAAATAACTGGTAAGCGAGAATCAACACTTATTCTTATAGGAAATTTAACGATCTACAAAAAAGGTCTAGAACATTTTTTGGCTGAGTCAACTCATTCAAAGTTATTCGTAGTTAAAGTCCAACAAAAAATTATAAAAAATGATTTTCACAATTTTTCATCTTATATTACAAATTGATGGCTAAGAAACATAACAAATCATATTTTTTCGATTTATCTCATTTTTATTTAATTAATTCATAAAAGAAATTCATGCAATCTTGTCATGCTGAACTTAATTGTTAATTTTCATTACTATTTTTGTATTTTACCGCTTAAGTCATTGTAATTATCGATCTTAGCGACACCTATATGGCAATATAAGTAAATATTATTCAAGGTTACGTCAATCTCTCCAACTGTGTTTATAGCAGGAACAGCCAAACAC
Source organism: Bactrocera neohumeralis (assembly GCF_024586455.1). Lineage (NCBI taxonomy): Eukaryota > Metazoa > Arthropoda > Insecta > Diptera > Tephritidae > Bactrocera > Bactrocera neohumeralis. Next base: position 56,942,825 of record NC_065921.1, read on the forward strand.
GCTACTCCTTCCTTCCTTTGCCTTCAAGCTATGTATAAAAAAGAAATAAACACTGATCCAAAAAATTGAAATTGAGCCAGGAAATTCAGACCAATTCTTATCAGTAGATCTGAGTGACTTTATTTCGATAAAGTCAATGACTATATTTTAAACATTCGATTTACCTACTGACTTCATTGACAAAAATGTGGAATCTTGGTCACAGGATGAAAGCTATCAAGAGAATCAGGAATTTTTTAAGCGTCTCAGCGTGGTCAATGATGTAGCAGAAAGAGGTGTTGCTTTAATAGAGGAGTACAAAAATGTCTTACTAAAAATGAAGAACAATTGCAATATTTATTGCAAGTTGTTAAAAATCACCGACAAAAATTTCCCGATTGTAACAAAAAAGACTTTAGTTTAATTTTGAAATAAACAATATGTGGGAGATATGAAATAAAAAGTAATGCAATCGAAAAATTACTGAAAAATGGCTCTTATTAATTTACATTTCCCGAGAGTCAGGAGCAAATAGGACACATTATTTTTTCAGGCAACGATTAAGGTTTCTAAGTCATCACTCACACAGAGTAGAGTTCAAAGTTTTTGTTTAAATTAAGTACTTAAAAAATTGATTTTATTAAACGATTATCGATATTTTGTGAAAATTCTATGGTTACATCGCTAAACACTCGATAAGTTTTACGAAAAATATGATTTGTTATGTTTCTTAGCCATCAATTTGTAATATAAGATGAAAAATTGTGGAAATCATTTTTTATAATTTTTTGTTGGACTTTAACTACGAATAACTTTGAATGAGTTGACTCAGCCAAAAAATGTTCTAGACCTTTTTTGTAGATTGTTAAATTTCCTATAAGAATAAGTGTTGATTCTCGCTTACCAATTATTTGTTTGTGTACATTAAAACTCCAAACAAAAAAAACAAAATTTCCTGTGTTATTTATATGGGAAATCGAAAATGTCGATGAGGCACCTCTTAATATTAATATTAAGAGCTCAGGTCTTACCAGAACTTGTTTTTAGTCATGTCGGATGAGATTTTCATGGTAACTAAGAAAAAAAAAAAATTTTTTTTTGGCCCACCTTAATACATATTCATATATACTGTACTAATATACTAATAGGAATCGATACGACTCACTTTGATTGAAGTTCTGGGGGGCGTAGGGGTCTCCATACAGGGTTTGCCTTTATCTGAACAGCTCTGCTCCTCTTGTCTCCGCAGGTTGGGTTTGGTGTATATGTTGGTTTATTAATCTTTTTTTTTATTATTAATGTTATTGTTATTATTACTATTATTTTCCGCGCTCGTTTATATTGAGTTATTTCGCGTCCATTTGTTTAAATCGTATAATATATGTGTATATGTGTGCACTTTGTCACTTTACCTTCGTAGTAAAATTTTATTTATTTTTTTTTTGTTGTTGATTTATTGTGTCACTGCACTTTTTCGAACATCTTTATTTCTTGTGTAAAACTTGTAACTGTTTTTTTTTTTGTTTCAAGCGCATATATATGGATATATACATATACATGGATGATTCTATGTTACTGACCCGGCAAACGTTGTTTTGCCATGTATATTATTTCTAGGAAACATTTTTTTAGTTCAATAAAAATAACTATCTACTACTAAGTGTGCGGGGATGTACTTATAATCGATAGCATTATAAACAATGAAAGTATACTTTATTTAAGTTAATAAATTAATCCTTATTAAATTAACGAATACATTTTAAATTACAATTTTTGATAGCTTTCTAAATATCAAAAATAATTATTCATATTATCCTATCAATTATGACAATTGAAAAAAAAATTAATCTCTCAGTGCAATAGAGTGTATAATATTCTTGGTTAGTCCATCTTTAGCCAACACAAACAAACTGAAGGCTTTTCCCACGCGAGAACATGCCACATATAGTTGTCCGTAGGAAAAACGTGGTCTTTCCAAATCTAAGCCACATATAGACAATGTCTGGCCTTGTGACTTATTGATCGTCATAGCGAATGCCAATCTAATGGGGAATTGAGTGCGTTTGATTTCAATTGGCACATCTGTAGTAATCGTAGGGATTCGTGGCAGCAACACATTTTCGCCTTGAAACTTGCCATTCAAGATGATGGCTTCAATGACGTTTTTCATTAATTTTTTAATGACTAACCGTGTGCCATTACACAGCCGTGGTGGGTTTAAATTGCGAAGCAGAATAATCGGAGATCCAACCTTCAATTGTAAATGATGTGGTGGCATGCCTGGCAAATCCAATGAATTTAAAAACTCAATTGGATAATTCACAGTCTCGTTGGTATCGCAAACTGCATCGATAGATTTGTATGACACCAAGTCCCCAGGCAACAACTGTTGAATCTTTAAATTTAACCCATTGACGTCCACATTTTTAGCTGCCAAAATCGCTCTTTCTGCCAGCCACTTACGATTTGCATATTGTGTGTGTACGTCGGGAAATATGTGATCGATGAGAGTATTTTGCGAGTCGATGATTGTGCAGAAGTCCGTCTGTAATTTGATGCATCCAGTATTTTCATATACATCAACTTTCCCATCACCAATATCTAACAGTTGTTTAGAGAAATTTTCGGCGGATGGATCCTGAAGCATTTGAACGCGCATGTTCACCGTCAGTTGTACTTTTTCAACATTACGCCATAGTCGCGATGATTTTAAGCAAGCATTAATTTCATCAGCGTACGTTGAACGTGGAATAACGGGAAGTGTTTGTCTAAAATCACCAGAAAGGAGTAACAAAGTGCCGCCAAATAGTTTATCATTGTTTTTTATATCCTTTAATGTCCTATCTAATGCCTCAAGCGAATGTTTGTGTGCCATAGTGCATTCATCCCAAATAATAATTTTACATTGTTTCAGCACTATGGCCATAGACGATTGTTTTTTTTATGTTGCACACTGCATCTGGATCATTTTGAATGTTCAACGGCAGCTTAAATGCTGAATGAGCTGTTCTGTCTCCATCTAATAAAGTTGCTGCAATGCCAGAAGATGCAACGGCCAATGCGATGTCATTTTTTGATCGTATCTCGGCCAGAAGTAACGAAATAAGGAATGTTTTGCCAGTTCCACCTGGTGCATCCAAAAAAAGAATCCTCCTTGTCCTGCCGAAACTGCCAGCATGATGCGGTCGTAAATAATTTTTTGTTCATCATTTAGTAGTGGAACATTGCGACTAACAATGCCTGCCATTTCTACAGTATCGTACTGTAGTTCACGATTGATATCTGTGTTGAGTAAATCAGATGCACTTCGATTCGGTGAGCTCATACCGAAATGACTGATTGGCAAATTCGCAATAGCAATGCAAAGATCCTCGATAGCAATCAGTGCTTCATTGTACATTGCATCACTGAATGATATCGTTAGATCATTGCACCTTGTACGATGTCGATACAATATATCATCAGTCATTGAATCTTTGTGATTATCCCACAACATTTGTGCTCGGGCCGGGAAACATGTAGTCAGTACTATAGCAAATAGTAGACGAATTTGTGATCCTGTGCAGTTTAATGTTGCTTCAGCAAGCGTACTGTCCCAATGATTGTCGTCTTCTAGCAAGCCTAGAGCAAGGCATGCATCTTTATACGTAGGATACTGTTGTCCATCTACCTTACGTATATCTTGAAATGTCTGCCTTGGATTGACTGTATATACACGACCCAAAGTATTTGATTTAAATAAACCGGGGTGCGCATCAACTGGTGTCCCTTGCTTGCGGGGTATCCATTTTCTTTTTTGAGCCCATGTAAAATACCGTGGAACTTCAGAGTAGAGAAGTGTTTGTGCGAAGGCACCAAAAGCATCCGCACGATTGCACAGTTCAAAAAATTCGGTCAGCGTAGTTTTTGGTTGGACTTATAGCACGATCAAGCACTGTATCGTTCGTGAAATATACGCGCTGGCCGTTTTCAAGGTGGACAGCTAAATGAATAACTGCTGGATACCGTTCATGAATTGGGAAACCGAAAATACGCCAGACAGCTTCATTGGAACTGACATACCGGCCAATTTGGTAATTCGTAATTTCATCATTTTGATTCAACAGAGGAGAATGTACATTACTATTTTCAATTCTAAATACAGCCATATCACTCCCTTTATTCACATATTTGCAAATATATTTGATACTCTTCACCGAACTGCATGACTCAACATTAATATGAGCATTGAATGTTTTGCTCAGCAGAGGTGAATATGGTACCACCCAACGATTGTCAATGTCGATGTCTGCGTAGCTGATAGTTTTAATGAAAGATTGTCCGCCATTTTTGATACTTCTTCGACGATATATTGGATATCCGTCAACATGTGTGACCGTATCGTTAGTAAAATCTTTAGGAAAACGCTTTGTACATTTTCCGTCTACCATGCAAGGTGATGAACGATTCAGATTTCCGCACGGACCATAAATCAGTCTGCAGAAATCAAACTGTCGATGTTTTCAGCACGTATTTTGTCGACCAATCAAATTAAAATGTGAGCATGAGGTAATCCACGCTTTTGCCATTCAACTGAATGCATCCAACAACGTGTTGAGCCAAATACATGCAATTTTGTAATAAATTGTTTTCACTGAATAATTTTCAATAATTTTTTCTTTTGAATAGCCGGAATAAAAAAAGCATGCGACCGAAATTGAATGATTCAAATATTTGACAAATAAAAATATTGAAAAACAAAACAAACAAAAATTAAAAAAAAAATTTGTATGGAATGTTACGTTTTGGTAATTTTCCAATTTCCCTTAACATTTAGAAGGATGAAAAATAGATGTTGTCCGATTCTCCACCCTAGTCGATATGCACGCTAAGATTCCCGAAAATCGGTAGAGCGGTTTCAGAGGAGTTCAATAACGTACACCGTGACACGAGAATTTTATATATTAGATACATTGTATATCGTTGGCTTAATATAGAAAAGGCGTATCTACATTTTTTTCGAAATCGCGTTTTTAATGTATTCTGGTAGACCACTGTCAAATACTCCTCCCCTTAAAAAATTAGTGGGCTATGATCGTAAATAACGGATTTATAGTCATATAAAAAAAAGCCCTAACTCATTCGAAGTTTTTTTTGAAAGAAAAAAGCCCTAAGTCATTTAAAGTTGAATTTAAAATAGACATACAATCAAAGCCACAACAGAAATTGCACTACATTTTGTATCTATTCTTATTCTTATTGTTTTGCTTTTGTATTTACTTTAAAAGAAAACAGGATTTCCCCGAGTTTGTCTAGCATAAGCATTTTTTCTGTGCTACGTTCCGTTCGTCGGTACGTTTTTGTTTTTTGTGTCAGTTCAATTAACGTTTTTGTGTTGGAAACAGTTTTTTGATTGAAAGTTTTACTAACCTGAATTGTGCAAAAGAAAATTCTGATTAAGATGGTGTTCCAAAAAGGAAAAATACTGCTAACAAATCCGAATGGAAACAAAATGTAAATAAAAGAAAAAGATGGGAGGGGTGGAATATTTGGGTATATCAAAAAAAGGACTTTGTCAAAAACCTTCTAGGCAATTAGGAGAGCCATGTTCATCACGATTTTGTGTAAAAAGTGCGGTGAGAAAGTGTTCGACGTTTAATGAGTCCACGCGAAAAGAAATTTTTAGTTTGTTTTGGGAGATGTCCTGGGAGCAAAAGAGGCAGTATGTTGCAGGTCTTACAAGCTTTTATGAAACAAAAAGGAAAACCTCTGAAAATTCGAGACGGAATCAGTCCATATCATATTTCTTGAGTCATAATTCAAAACGATTACAACTGTGCCGTGAAATGTTTTACTCAACCCTAGGAGTAAAGGAAAAGATGGTTCGAAATTGGATTAGCAGCGCCGGTAAACACGGTACTCAATGCAGTCCCGATAAAGCTTTAATTTTGCGCAAAAATGCTAAGCGGTCATCAGTTATAGGTCAGCGCAAGAAAAACCGACGTGACTTTCTAAAAAAATGGCTAGAGGAGTTGCCAAAAATGGAGTCACATTATTGTCGAAAAGATAGCAAAAAGTTTTACTTCGAATCGGATTTTTCCTCATATCAGGAGATTTACAAGCTTTATGTCAACGAGTGTGAATCCGAAAAAGAAAATGGACCCCTAAAATTGTCGTACCCAATATTTACGCAATTAATAAAGGAATTAAATTATTCTATTTTTAAGCCAAGAAAAGATCAGTGCAATTTATGCGTATCACATAAAGTTAATAATGTTTCCGATGAGCTATACGAAAAACATAGAGAAGAAATCGGAAAAATGCGTGCAGAAAAGCAAAACGATATCAAAAATGCTGAATCCGGACTATGTGCAGTATTCTGTATGGATGTGCAGGCAGTTAAATTAGTGCCTCAACTAAACGCGAGTGCTGCATATTATAAAATGAAGCTTCAACTACATAACTTTACTGTCTATAATATTGTAACGCATGAATCAGATAATTATGTGTGGAACGAAACAGTTGGAAATTTAGTCTCTTCCGTTTTTGCTACATGTATTATTAAGCACTTAAGGTATTTCCATGCTCGATCGCCTGAAACCCATCACATTATTATTTACTCGGATGGTTGCTTTCACCAAAATCGTAATACTGTTTTGTCTAACGCCTTGTTGAATTTTTCAAAGGAAAGCGAAATAACAATTGAACAGAAGTTTTTAATAAGTGGTCATACGCAAATGGAATGTGATGCATCGAATTCCCTTATAGAGAGAAAAATAAATAAAAAACAAATAAACTTGCCGTCTCAATTTGTTCAACTCATTAAGGAATCTAGAAAAGTTCCAGCAGCTCTACAAGCGCACCATTTGCGTTATGATTATTTTTTAAATTTCGAAAATATTTCAAAGATATACACATCAATACGACCAGGTGAATATTGCACACTGAAACAACTCTTTAGATATATATACTTAAGCTTTTCTTAAATTGCAGGCAGGGGCATTGGAGATCATACAGTAAGCATGCTTCGAGCCTTGGCGTATGACTCGTCAGGATCAATTTATTTTAAAACAAATGTAACGGATGAATATCAGTTACTCCCACAGAGATCGAGGTTTCCGATTGAAAATGTGTCCCCCGATTGTCTTTATAAAGAGAAAATAGCCATATCTAAAAAAAAGTGGGACCATTTGCAAGATCTAAAAAAATTTCTTCAAGCAGATTGCCACAGTTTTTATGATAATTTACCTTATAAAACCTAATTTGTTAACAGTATAATAACATCTGCCTTGAAATATATATTTTAGTTTTAATTATATATTTATTTTACTTCAAACATGAATTATTATATAAGTTTGTCCTAATTTTAACTTACGACAAAAAGCCCTAACTTAAATTTATTTTCAAGAAAAATAATAACATAAAGCCCTATCTCAAATAACTTCAAAGAAATTAAAAATAGTAACAAAATTATACCACAATTGAATTTGTTACCTGTTTTGAATAAAAATTGCAATAGAAATGTTTTTTGCATCTTAAGTTTTTAAGGTTTTATTCAGTTTTTTCCTTCTCCTGAAAAGTAACGAAAAGTGTAGATACGACTTTTCTATATTAAGCCATCGATATGTAAGTATATATATGTATACATATATATATTATTTTGTTTTTTGAATACCGCACACCGCCAAGAATTTCTACCGTTCACTTTTTAACCGTTTTATTTTTCCGCCACAGTGCCTTTCTTTTCGCCTCGAAGGACCATAATTATTTTTTCACCAATATTTCGAGAGTACTTTCCGAGAATTCGAGAATTCTGCCGGGCGAAGTGGAAGTTACCTTATATGGGTAGAACACTGGACAGAGGAACGCTTTAAAATATTTTCTTCTTCTTGAGGTTCACGATTAGTATGATTTTATTTTATTCTTTTTGTTTCAATATGATTTTACAATATAAGCTTTACAATTTCAATTTTGTTTTCTCTCTGAATTTACACTTCTGTTCACACCGCCGTGTGATTTATGGTTTTGCTTATCCAATAGACTTAAGTTTCACAATATCCGTTTTACAATCTAAGTTCTTTACAATTTCTTTTCACACTTATGCCAATATCTTTCAATTTAAACACTCTCCTTTAATTTTAAACAATATCTTTTACAATTTCAACTTTCTTTTCGTTCTTTACACTTCCTTTCACAACTATGTCAATATCTATCAGTTTAAACACTCTTTTAATTTTTAAAACAATATCTTTTCAATTAACCAATTAAATTTTTTGTGCTGAGGTTTTCCCTAACGGACCGGTGCGCATGTATGTCGGTGTAAGTGCTTTTTCGGACTGTGTCGAACAAGTGCCGGCACAGCGTCACCTTCCCTTGGGTACAAAATGAAACAGGAACAAAAACCGTTGGATGTGGAGAGGATCAGTGATGCCCTTTTCTTTTTTCTGATTAGTTTGTTGATGTGGAGAGTGTTGTACTTATTCAGTGCTGCCTTTTTTCATGATTAGTGTGTTGATGTGGAGAGTGTTGTACTTATTTAGTGCTGCCGACTGGAGTTCTTTTCGACAATACTATTTTAGAAAACTGTCTTAAGTAACTAAATATTTTTTTTTTTTTTTTTATAGTAGGGGGAAGCATCGAAAGCCGGAGTGCGGAACTTTAATCCGCTAAACCTAACCTACTCCCAACTCAAGGCTCTCCCACGGAACCACCGTGAAATTTCTCAAGCATTTTTGAGAATTAAAGTTTTTCGGGATGCGTGTTTGGTTAATATTTTTAAAATATTCACTAAATAAGAACTCTACCAATTGCCTGTACCGGACACTTAAACTTGCGAAAAATACGAAAAGTAGCGAAAGCAATGGAAACGCGTGCAGATTCGATTGCGGTCAAATAACAATTCTTTTCTTTATTTTAGCAACTAGATGACTTAGCCTAAATCTTAAAGCTAACGGGACAAAACAGTTGGAATGGAAGTATACAGGTATGTACAAAAAGAGGTGAGTAGTTCGTTTTGTTAACTTATAGTAATAGATTAAGGTAAGTATATATAACATTATTAGGGTAAGCATACAATACTAATATAATTCAATATTTATAATTTTTTATAATTCATTTTTCTTAATTTTAGTTTTAGGTTTAAATATATATTTTGTCGCTTGACGCAACACCGGCCACCTTGACAGGATCAGATTCCTTCAATATCCAGTGGAAGGACAGCCAGTTTGTGGATGGGGCGCTTAATCGTGCCCGTCTTGGTTGCTACTTCTGTGACTCGCACCTTGCCGTCTTGCCCTTCGACGGTGGCGACGACGCGTCCGAGTACCCACTGCTGTGGCGGCACGTTGTCCTCGTGGACGATGACGAGATCGCCTGGCTGCAGGTTCGTTTGGGGGGCAGCCATTTTTGGGCCAAAGGCCCCCTGTGGTTTTTA